>NC_092497.1:0-126511 GCF_047495875.1 Pithys albifrons albifrons | reverse complement strand
TGGAACTCAGACAGTTCAGAAGCAAAGTGGGCATCAAAAGGCACATCATGGGAATACTTATCTGTCACTTCTGGTTGGTTTCGGTCCTGCAAATCAGAGAGGTGTTCTGAAGAGGATGGCAGGCTCTCTGCTTTCCAGGCTCTACACACTCCTCATCCCTTCACACTCAGGATCTGCCTGTTGTCAGAGAAATTCCCAAAGAGGGAGCAGAAGCAGAGGACTCACCAAGAGGAGGAATTAGTGTTTCAGGTACTTGTTGGGTTGGATGCAGCCACACTGGGGCCCCTTGTTGTACACAGTACCCGTGGAGTTGAAGTAAGGCACGTAGCCATCCTTGCCCGTGCACAGGTAGACCTTTTCCAGCTGCAGCTTGTAAGCAGCATTGAGGGTTTGTTCTGGGAGCCAGAGCACGCGGCCGTACAGGACTTACCCTGGGGAGGTGGGCAGAAAGATGGACAGGTGAGACAAACTGCTAGAGACAGACACACATCTTTGTGTTACAGGGCTGTAACACACTCAAAATGCCATTCGTTGCTGTAAAAGAGGCAAAGCCAATGCTGGGTTTTACACTTTTCTCTCTGAAAAATGGCAGCTGTGAAGGCAGAAACGTTGAGTAAGAGCAGAACAAGTAAGAAGAAAATAAATCTTACCCTTGGAAAAAGCCCCTTTGTAAACCGTTTCTGCCAGGGACATTTCAGATTTGGTGGGGTCCATCCGAAACACCTTCTCATTGTTGCAGAGCTGGAATTCTGTGTATAGGGAGTAGACAACGGGAACTGGGTGGTTTGTCTGCTGGAAGGTGATGGGGATCAAAAATCTGCAGTTGGGACAAGGAAGGGAACAAAGGACAGGTGAGGTCTGGACACACGTGCACCCCAAGCCCAGAAATGTTCCAACGCCCCGAGCACAGACACTTCTGGTTGCAGGGAGGCTCCTGAGACAAAGAGGAGGTTCCAGCCCTCTCCTCTCCATTCCTGCTGCTGTTGTGTGTCCCACACACCTGCTGGGACCCCACAAACACCCCAAAGGGGCTGACACTGTCCTGCTGCCGTGGGGATGAGGCCTCCTTACCGCTCTGGAGCGTGAGCCGTGCAGGGCGGGGGCTTGTCTCCAGGCTCTGCCCATGGCTGTGTGGGCTGGACAGTGCAGGGGATCAAGAAGATGGTGTACTCTCCAGACTAGTCCTTCCTGGGAACAGACAGGAGACCCTGCAGTCACCAAACAGAGCTCAGAGCAATTCACTCACAGCATCACCTCTCCCTCATGCCAGAAATGACCACCCAGCAGATGCCCAAGGGACAAATGGGACCTGAGGTGTTCAGTGTGGCCTCTGGGACCTACCTACCCACGGCTTCACTGCTGGAAAAATGCCTTTATAAGGAGCTGAACTGATTTTTCCCTCAGCAGGATTTCCAGCTCTGAGCCCTGGACCAAGACTGGCTCCTGAGCATTCCACACTATTCCTGTGGCTGCTGGAAGGGCACCAGGGAGAACTGTGGGAAGCTGCTGAAGGGGACTGACCCCACAGCCCTCACCTGTTGTAGGAGCTGGTTGGGCCAGTCGAAAGTCTGAGCGCTCCACAGCAGCTGCAGGTCAAACTCGATCCCTCCCAGGTGCTCTGGATTCACTAAAGAAGACCTGACATCTGGCAGGCTGTGGTGCTCCATGACAAAAAGCCCTGGAGGGGAGGACAGGGAGGTGACAGGTAAGGCAGAACACGGAGAGACCCCGTGCCATGCACCTCAGCACAGAGGGGCTCCTGGTGGGAAGAGGGACTCATCATGTTGCCTGTGTTTCCACTGACTTCACTGCTTTCTGCCTCTGCCAGGGTCACTGCTCTCACCTCTGAACTTGGCCTGTGTCTTGAACTCGATGACCAGGTGGCCACTGTCGCGGAGGTAGATCCAGATGATCTGCAGCCGGGCCGAGAGCACGCTGTCCGTCTGGATCCCTGCAGGGCACAGGCACTGGGGAGCACACACAGAACACTCCCTCCCTGGGTGGGCCCTGCCATCCCCAGGAGCACTGAGGAGAGCTCCAGAAGGCGTGGTTAGATTGGGGTCATCCTCCAGCGAGCCAGAGAGACACTTCCTCCATTACCCACGTGCCTCCTAAGCCTCCTCCAAGCACAAAGCAAGTCAGTGTTCCGAGTTTCCCCCATCTGTGACAGCCGGGGGAACGTGGTGCAGCTGCCACATGGGAACCCTGAAAAGTGTCCAAGAAATCACTCCAAATATCCCACAGAACACCAAGGAAGAGAGAGCTCTTTTCCTGCAGTGCCAACTGTGCCCATGAACAGAGGGGCTCGCTAAGCTGGCACGTGCTTGGACTCCACCTGGACCCTTTTCCTCACGGATCAGGGCTCTGGTGTCAGTGCAGAAACTAAGGACAAAACAAGGAGCTAATCCTCCTGCAGCCTTTGGAATGCCTCAGGCTTACCTGTCCTCCACAGAACAGTGTCATAGAAGAAGGAGAACTCCATCTCTGTGTGATGCTCCAGGGAAGCCCAGCCCCTCGGTGCCGTCACGTAGATGTAGGACACGTAGAGAGGGACGTGGACCGTCAGGAAGGACTGAGCAGAGTCCTGCACCTGGTAACAAAACCCAAGAAAGGGGGTTATGCACCTTCCAAATGAAGTCAGAGGTGACTGTCTGAATGTTCTTTACTGTAGGTGCTTTAGACAAACCTGTGTTTAAATCAGGGTCAGGGCTAAGGCTCATTGGTGCCATGGGACAAAGGAGCTGTGGGTACAATTTCACCTCTAAACCCCCCAAGTTTCCAAGGCTGTGAATTAAAATTCAGCAATTCTGCTTGCTCAGGCCTTCCCCAGCTCTCCATTTAGTATCTGCAGAGTGCAGCTGTACTCTGAGAGCCCCAGACAGCTCAGGGAGACATGCCAGCCTGGCTCCACAGGCTCCACTGGACAGTTGTTCAGGCCAAGTAGCTCCCCTGGATTTGTGCAAATAATTGGAGCTATAAAAGAAAAGTTAACAAAGTATTCCAGGCTGGCAGGAATTAAAAGGGATTATGTTGGCCATAACATTCTGACTGGGAATTTAATGCAAGAACCTAAGTATGATGAGATACGCACTGGGGTGGGATGTACATGGCTAATTCAGCCATGAGAGAGCAGTGAGACACACTGAATACTGAAAGCTACTAATTTATAGAGCATTTCTGGCTTTTGCTCTGCCAGTCAGTTAATTAAGAAATGAGTTAAAAAAACCCCATGACCCCGCTATGTTGTGGATCACACACTGATCTGCCTCTGCTCTGTCTTTTGCTTATTCCTTTAGGGTGAGAACATGGTGAGAATTGTAAAAGAATAGAGCCCAGCTGAGAAAGTTTTCTATTTTCAGCGTGGCTTGATATTTAAAAAACTACTTTGCTGATGCTTTGAAGATTAAGAGAATAAAATCTAAGTAGTTAAGCAAAACAAATTAATTAAGTGCACACAGCACTTTTCAAAGTGAAAGCGGGGGGAAATCCAGGATTCAGTTGCAGCACAGAGCAGCAACTACAAGTAAGTGAGAAAGATCTGGGTGATGTGGAATGGCTTTGGATGGGCCTCTCACCTGGAAGTCAGCAGCGACAGAGCCCCCACAGACATCAATCAGCTCAGTCATGTCATAGTAGGCAGCGAAGGGCCAAATGCAGCTCTTGAGGTGCTGGTAGAGCTGGATGGTCTTGGGCTCCCTCACCACGGGGTCCAGCTGGTAAGGGTGGTCATAGCCCACGCCGAGCACAAGGCTGTCGGGGGTCACTCCGTCCAGGAACCCTTCCTCTGGACGGAGACACAGCAGCACACTGAGCCTCTGCATTTAAACAGCCTGAGGTCTACTCTTCACTCCTGAACCATGGGAGCTCCTCTCCCTTGGCTGTGCTGGAGGTCAAACTGAATATACATAGGTCTTCAAAGGGGAAAAATGTTGTAGGAGTGGGGTAAGAAGCCTAAAAATCCAACTTAATGGACATATTCATCCAAGGCTGAAATAAACATTTAAGAAACAAGGAACAGCTACAGTATGGAATTATCAGAATGAAGCACAACCCACTGCCCACCATGGAACAAGCATGGATCTCATTCCCTGGGGTGCCAGACACACATACTGCCTGTTTTTTTCAGGCAGTGAATGTATTTTGCTGCTTCTTGTTGCCTCATGTCCCATTCCCTCAGTGACCCAGACACAGCAATCCAACCCTGCAGCTCCCTCTCTAACCACATGGATATCACAAGAGATTTGAAAAGCAGAAAATCACAATCTCCTCAAACAGAGCAATGTTTAAACATTCCCATGCACGGAATTGTCTCTGGTTGCTGCTGTTAGTACAACAAGGTTAATTATCATTTACATCATGTCAAGAGAGACCAGAGGAAGACAAAGTCACCTTCTCTGCATTTCTTTTCTGGTTTCCACATTCAGAAAGCAAAGTTCAAGGTTACCTGAGATGCCTCTGAGGTCTCTGACAGTGACCAGGTTGGAGCAGACGTGCTGGTGCTTGTAGATGGACTCACAGAGGAGGAAATGCAGGTTGTGCAGCGGCAGGGTGGAGATGAGGGGCAGCATCCCATCCTGGTGGGGAATCTGCACCAAGATGTGGATCCTGCAACAAGCAGCACATGAGACAGCAGAAGACAGCAGCCCTGGCAGGGATGGGAGTCTCATGCATCCCCCCCAGGCCCTAGAGCAGCAATGCCCAGCCCAGCCCAGTTCGCCTGAGGTTTGAGTTTCACCTGGAATTCCCCAGCTACACATCTGCTCCCTAAGCTGTCCCACCAACTCCCAGTTCCTGAGGGGAAGGGACAGTGGGAGCTCTACCCTGAGGACCCCACAGTGCATGGAGGGATGTGGTTTCACACACACGTTGTCTTCATAATCCCAGGGGGCTGGTGAAGAGCTGCACTCCCCACTTCTCCAGGCTAATTCCTGTTGGGATGCTCCTTGTGCTTGACATCCAGGTACTTTAGCGTGGCAATGAAAGACTGTACCTGGAACCCTCTGGCTGTCCCTACAACCACAGGAGTGTGACAAATGGCACTGTCTGTGCCTATGGTCACCGCGTTGCTCCTCGGGGGAGTCCCCACATGGCCAGCCTTGGCCACAGCCTTGGCCACACAGTGCACATGGAACCGCCGGTTGAAGTAAATGCTGTCCAGTACCTGGGGGAGCGAGGAGGGAGAAACAAGTGCTGCTTTCAGCAGGCTCAGGGAAGAAGAGTGCTAAAAAAAAAACCCCAAAAGTCCCCAAGGAAGCACCAGGCCAAGTCCCTCGTCCAAGGAAAGTTTAGCCTTTGATGCCTGTGCTCCTGCGGCTCAACTGTGCTGGTACCTGGTGGTTGATGCTCCTGAAAGGGGTGTTGTCGGTGATGGTCTGAAAGGCAACCTGGCTCCGTTCCCATCCCTGGGAGCTGCCGCTTCCCAGCTGAACTGTGTGGAGGACTGGGTGATCCCAGCCTCGCTGCAGCATTCCCTCATGACAGTGTGCTTGGGGAAGCGTGGGTCACAGGGGGTGACACAGATCAGGGGGTAGCCTGGGGAAGGGGATCTCTTAGCACCGTCCCCGGTCACTTCTTTCACCCGGTCGCAGTCAGCCAGGGTGACAACCTGCAGGGATGGCAGCATTCACCTGGGGCTGAGGGAAGGGGTGGAAAAAGCCATCCTTCCCTCCCAGTCATTGCAGCTCTTCACTCTATTTCATTTCAGTCTGTACTCGCAGGGCACTAAATCACATCGGCTGCAATGAGCGACTCACCACGGGAGGTGCTGGGAGAATCAGGCTCCCTGCTGCCTCCTGATCCAAAATAGTCACTGTTGCAGTGCTGGTGTCTCCAAGAACTGCTTCCACTGGATCATCTGGGCCCAGCACCAGAGAAAAGGACTCGTGCCATTCCCAGTCTTCACTGGACATGATCTCCACCTTAAACACGATGTGGGTCACACCTGGGCGAGGCAATGCCAGATAAACAGAGAGAGCTTGATTCATCATCAGAGACTTGCCTTGAAGTTCTTGTGAAAACCCTGCAAGCTGCTGCTCCAGACTGTGACCACAGAGACATTCATGATAAAATACGCATTATAAATTTTATTGCCGCTCATCGCTGCTAATAATATAGCCCTGTCCCCACAGGAGTCTGCTCTAGACATAAAACTCCAGCTATGACAACTGATCCAGTCGATCCAGTGACAGATTTACTAGCAGATGCCACCTGAGGATTAATAATGGCTGTCTTGTAACTGTCTGCACTAAAAATTTAGGAAGCAAAGCACATTCCCACCCCTGCTCTCTCTCACACTGGTGTGCAGAGCCTCTTGGTCCAGCAAGACGGTCTGAGCTGTTCCACTGGATCCTGACAACTCTCTGTTGAGGCTCACATCCTCTGAGGATGACTCTGCTCCTGCCTGCCAGGTGCCAGTGCTTCCTCCTCTGGTCTGATCACCCTTTGCTTAACACATCAGCTTTTTTGTATAACAAAATTACAGCAGTCAGAAGAGGAGGGGGAAAAGGACACGTTTAATGTGAAGAACAGGGAAAAGTCTTGCAACCCACCTGTAACACACTAAAGAGCTGGACAGGTCGTACTTCCCACAAAGCCTGTGCTAAGCCCAAGAGCAAACCCCAAATCAAATCTAACCCCCCAGATCTAAGGGTATGTTCTGCCTTCTTACAGTCACTGGGAGCAGTTAGACCAGTGTTGTGTTGTAAACCTCATGCAACAAGTGGCTTTTTCCAAACCTCCTGAATGCTCTGACAGGCTATCTTGGGTTGAGCTGGCAAAATGCCAACTGCTTAACACAGAGTGTCAGTCTCTCTCCCCCTCTCACTGAGAAAAGGGAGAGAGGAAAAAAACCTGGAATCTCAAAACAAGTTTAAACTTAAAATAATTATATATATTCCTACAGAAAAAAATTTAAAGAAAACTACAATATAACACACACAGACACAAGTTAGATATAACAGTAATTTTCTACTTCCCATCGAAGACAGATCTCATCACTCTGCATCTATAAAGCACCCCAAAAGACATTTAGCAAGCAACCAAAAGAAAGAGCAAAAACAGAATTAAAACAAAATGGGATGTAGTGGCTGCAGCAGCAAGGCCCAGCACAGCAGGACAGTAGCAGTGTGTCCTGTCTCTACTGCAGACATGATGCTGAGAAACTCCTCTTACTCTACTGTATTTATATCTCAGTTTGAAATCATCTGGTATGAAATATCTTTTTGGTTGCTCCCATCAGGCGATGCTTGTCCCCTCTAATCTATGTCAGATTATCAGGGTTTACCAAAACCGAGGCCTGGCTAAACCCACCACACCTGCACAGAGTGCCCCTGGTCACAGCCCCACTCCAGCCCTCCCTCCCAGGCTCCCTCATCTGGGCTGAACTGGAGCACGTGGCTCTTGGGGCGCTAATCGAGCCCAGCCCACGCAGAGCCGTCGCGGGTGTGCAGCGCACTCGGGACAGCCTGTCCTGCTCCCCTGCCACCACCCTGATGGGCAGCACCGCAACCCCCTCGGGGCCCGGCGGCTCCCGCAGCTGGGACGGCTTCCTCCAACTCCATGGTGGGGGCCGAAGGGAGAGCAGGGAACAAAGGACCCTGAGATCAGCTCAGCTGGTTAAAACTTGGGTGTAATAATGCCAAGGTCATGGGTTCAATCCCCTATGTGGGCCACTGACTTAAGAGTTGGACTCAATGATCCTTGTGGGTCCCTTCCCAGCTCAGAACAGTCTGTGATTCTGCGTGATGAAAGAATCCCACGTTTGCACCCCTGGCTGATTTGGGCCCGTGATATCTGGAGCTCTGCAAAGTAATAAATGATACAGTTAACATGCTCTTCCCTTGGCTTGGCAGCAGCTTAACTGATGAGCGTAACCTCCCATTTTTCCAAAGAATGCCAGAAAGACAGGTAGCTCCATTCCTTTTAGGTCTCTTGAGTTGCATGTACTTAACTGCTTCCCTTATTTTCTCTGAAAACTTGTCTCATTTTAGTTGAGTCCATTTGTTGAGTCGTTTCTGGCGTCACTGAGGTGAGTGTGAGAGGCTTTGGAATGCAGCAAACGGATGCCTGGGATCCCTGGTGGTACATGTGGGATGTGTGAACAGAAGGATCACCTCATTCCCCACAGCTCAGTTTTGGTTGCTGATTTGGCACCTGAGAAAGTCAGGTCTTAACTTTTAACCTGAATGCCTTACACAGGAAAAGAAAAGGTACCTAGAAAGTGGGAATATCCCCAATACCTGTTGGTGCTAAAAGGGAAAGCCTGGGGTAGATTCAATCCTTCTGTGAGATCCTAAGCTTGGTTTTTGTAGTAGGTACCGTTGGGCCTGGCTGGGATTCTGTGTGCTTGTGGTGACCATCCTAAGAGCTGACAGTTATGACTTGGTGAACTGTCTTCTCTTCAGACATTTACAGATAATCCTGGCCAAATCTGCTATACTGGAAGGGATCAATTTTAAAAAGGAACACCTGTGGCATAGGGACAAAGTTCCCTTAACTTACAACATACAGCTCTGTTTTGGTAACATTGCTTATTTTTTGAGTGTTGCAGTGCCATAACCTCTAAGTCATTGAGAATAGTTCTGTAGAAAGTAGTGTCTAAAATGCACAATGGAAATTGGTAACACTGATTGCAAAGTTGGTGTGAATTTCCCCTGTCTTTGTTTAACAAAGTGGATGATAAACCTGTAACTGATGCTTTCAGGATCCTTCCTGAAGAGAGGTGAGGTGTCCTTGCAAAGCAGGAGTGACATACTGGTTTCCTTATTATTTCGTTATGCACACTCATTGTCTAAAGCATGAAAGCACAAGCACAGTTTGAGGGTCCTCCTGAAAGTGTCCCTGCTGGAATGAGGCTGCTGCCTGCTGGGAGCCAACCCAAGCCTTGTGCCTTCTTCTGCTTGGGTTGTATTTTATAGGCAGTGGAGATCAGTAGCATGGCCTCTGAATGCAACCCAATAAAGCAGCTGTTCTATCAGACTGTGAAAACCTACAGCATCCTTAAAATACCGAGAGTTCAGAATCCATCCCTAGGGAAGGTGTTTCAGTGGTCAGTGTTTGTTTCCTCAGCCTTACGGGGAGGGAGTTTCCAAGAACAGGGTGTGCTCTATCTACTTTCCAATGTGTTTAAGCATGACAGGGGTTTTATTTTTTAGGAGCAGTTTCAGGAGTTAACTCAGTGTTTGAGGCCTCCCAGAGAATGCCCTGCTCCTGTGGGGAGGTTCTTTTTCCACAGGTCTTTTTGTTCCAGTCAGATCTATTTACTGTACTTTTGCTGAATAAAGTCAGTATTCACTAAGAAAGAATCTCTGTAGTTGAACCTCATGATCTCTGAGTTCTAGAGCTCCTTTCTGGTTTTCAACACCTGCACCAGTGAAACTGAACTCCAGGTACTGAGGCCAAGCTGGATCCCAAGAGATTGCAACTGGGGCTCAACCATGGTCAAGTTAATTTGGCAGATTAAGCTGTTGCACAGCACAGTTATCTAGTTTAAAACTAGAGTAAAAGAGAGTAACTATTAAAGAAGAGTAACTACTTAAACAAGAGTAACTATTCAAGGGCTGTATGGAATGGGAACGGAGTATAAAAATACTGCTCCACTAAGTGCGTTCACCTGCCAAGTGACCGACCCCAGGAAGTTCTCAGCTAATGATTGCATAAATCCTTTTCATCCAGCAGAACACAGGCGGCTTCAAAACATGGACCAGTGCCTCCTTTTTATCCTCCTCCAATGAGATAATGAGGCTAAGCAGGCAAAATTTAACACTGCCAAGCCCACAGGATCATAGAGCAGTTTGGGTGGGAGGGCACCTCAAAGCCCCTTCAGTGCCACCCCCTGCCACAGGCAGAGACACCTTCCAGCAGCCCAGGGTGCTCCAAGGCCCAGCCAACACTCCCAGGGATGGGGCAGCCACAGCTTCTCTTGGCACCCTGTGCCAGGGCCTGCCCACCCTCACAGTAAGTTCTCAATGAAAAAGTTTCACTCCATTGCTTTTAACTTTTCCCTTAATTTCCAAGTTGGAAGGATTGTCCCCTCCCCCTGGCCCTGCTTACTTTGGAGCTGATCACTTTCTGAAGAATATTCCTATCTTGGCCATTTCAAAGTTCCCAGTGCAGATGCTTCCAGGAAGGAGACGTTTCCATGGAACAAGAGATTTTCCTGCAGTTCCTCTCCTCCATTTTCCCTCTTCATCTTCTCCTTCTGTCTGATAAAAATGCAGGGGAGAGGAATGTGAGCCGTGGAAGAACAGGGAGAAAGAGGTTGTTCAGAAAATCAAACTACTGTATAATATCCTTGTAAATGTCAGCTGGCTGAGATTTCCAGCCTGCCTTCTCCTCTCAGCTTGGAAGGTGGGACAGATCCTTGGCATGAGGAACAAGGACAAGGCAAGCACTGCACTGATACTAATGCTCAGCAATTCCAGAGAATTCTGACTTTACTCAGTGGATTGTAGCAAGTACTGACACAGTCCCCACTGCCCCAACCCTTTGCTCCTCTCTGGGGTCCTACCGCTTCTGCTTTAAGGTCTCTTGGCCCTTTCCACCCCAGCTCTCAGTGGAGCAGAGGCAGCCATTCAGCAGAATGATATGGAGGATTAAGAGCAATTGAATTCTCCTCTGAAAAGAATCTGACTCCTAAAAACTTGAAAGCTTCCTTAAAAACTACTATACTGTTAATTTGCCCTGTGTGAATCCTGACCTACTGACACTTTGCCATTTCTGTAATCTCAGCACTAGTGGGGACTTACAAAGGGCCACAGTGTGTGTTTCTTATGCCAGGCCATTTTGTCCTGCCTCTTTTTTTCAAAAGCTGCATGAATAATAACACCCCCTGAAATGAGGATTTCTTGTAATGCGCAAACCATGCATGGCTGGTAACGTCTGCAGAAGGCACTGCATGCAGAGCACTTAAGAACCTGGTTGCAGGAATTAAAGAAGACCCGGGAGGAGCTTTTTCAGAGATGCCACAAGAATGTTTACCTTCCCCTGGTTTCTGGTTCCTTCATCAATTCCAAGCCTTTCTTCACATCTGCTTTCATTTCATTTCCCTGAGCTCTGCTACGGACAGACCCTGCACTGTCCGATTTACAGCCAGAGCCTGTAACTGAAAAACAGGAAAACATGATGAGCCTTCCAAACACCAACATTTCTCACTGCTTACCTACAAACAAGAGACTCCTTTTCGCTTGCTGCCTGTCAAGTGCACCCCTCTACCACTTCAACCAGCCACAGCCTGCAAGTCTGAGTGTTCAGCCAACTCCTCTGCCTCGCTCCAACAACTCCCATCAGGCTCCAGGCATTTCACAGGGTTAGGCAGGAACCTGGTAAATGGGAAGTGTCACTCTCTGGTGACAATTTGGGCAATTTGATCTGACAGAAATTTGTCCAAAACATCCATTGGAGATTGTGTCTAAGACTCCCAGAGGACAGAGATAATCCTGGGAACTGGAGAAAGTCAAGGACAATTCCTCTCTTCATAAAAAGGACACAGCTGGCTAACCCTGATCCCCAGGAACATTGTACGATGAGTTGTTCAATAATCCAGGAACAAGCATATGGGGAAAAAAAGGGAGGGGGAGCCCAAACAGGAGGGATTGTCAAGAGCAGATACATCGAGGCAAACCCTTCTTTAACAGGAGCAAACAGCCAATCCCACCTGGGGGAAATGGCAGCTGGGCTGATCTGTGGATTCCAGAGGGGTGTTCTGCCCCCACCTGCCAAGGCAGGCTCAGAAGCAATTGAGGGAAATACATGCCAGGCCAAACTGCCCTGGGGTGGCAGAGATGCCAGAGCAGTGATCAACAAGCCTCGGGAAGCTCTGGGAGCATTTCCATGGTGAGCTTAATCTCCTTGCTGCTTGGACTGACTGGGATGGCAGAGCCAGTCAGCTCCTGGCATTGGCACAAACCACCCCCAGAGGGGCAGAAAACTCTCAAACCTTTGAGCACCCAGGACAGGCAGTTCACTCACAGGCAACTCCTCAGCACAGGCACAAAAGTTTGATTGCATGAGTCCAAAGGAGGAAAACCAGCCCATCATCCAGTGATAGCCAGACTGAATCCAGGCCCAAAAAAACATCCTGGAAAGAGCATTTAACTCCGGCCAGTCCTTACAACAGTGCAAGTGCCAACGAGGGCTCAAGTTTGCAGGACACAGAACTCCTCAGCGAGTTCTCAGGGGAAATGAGTGGCCCAGAGACACCAGCACGAGAAATAGGAACAAGATGGACATCAGAATGGCCCTTTCCATCTCTGGAGGAACTGGAATCAAGAGCTGCCCAGAACAAGCTGCTGATCTCCACAACAGCTGCAAGACGCAGAATCAGAAGCCGGAAGGGAGACAGGGCAGTCCCCCAAGTCAGCTGAGCAGCTCAAAGGCACCTGCTGCACTTTGGCCACTGCCCACAGAACTGTAAATAAAACAGATATACAAGTACAGAAGAGCACTTTGAGGTGAAGAGACCCTTTCAAAGCATCAGGAAATCATCCCCACGGAGCCATAAAGGCACAATGCAAAGGAAAGTCAGGGATGCTGGATGCTCTTACACACACGCCTGACACAGCTGGGTTTAAGAAATACCGAACTGCTGCTCTATGTGTGGATTTCTGGATTGCAAAACACCAGAAGATGTTTTTGCTTCTCGAAATACGTGGTGGGGTTTTGGTTTGAAACTCCTAAAGCAAAGGGACCGCTAAAAAGTGTGGGGGATGTTGCACCTGATTTATTTCATGGATCCAGATGAATACTGATTTTTTTTTTGTCAATGTATCGACCCCCTGTAATTTGCTCTCCATGCCTGTCAGTTTGAGGATAAGCTGCACTTGCCAGGTTATTTTGCTTCAGAAACGCCTGGCATAGGGGTGCTCTCTGGTGCTTTACAATGAAGTGGACAACAGCCTAAATTTTTGTAGCACTGCGCCTAGAAAGGTTTATGAAAATGCTGTCGAAAGTGCTAAGTTGTCTTCCTTCCCCAACAAATGAAACCAGCACACTGTAGGTAAAAAGAATTAAGGTTTGGATTTCTCTGAGTTGAGGGAACACAGCGGGGGAAAATGAGACTCCTGCCACTCCCTCCTTGTGCCCCGAGGGCCCCTCAGATGCTTCCCTGCCATGTCAGCATCCAGTCTGTGCTCTCTGCACTGTTCCTGGAAGGAATTAAGGAGCCCAGACCGTGCTGGCTACGGAGGGAAAGCACACGCTGCATAAAACATTCAGAAAGCAGGTGGGTCACCTATTCACCCAGCTTTTATTAACTCTTCCCCTCTGGGCCTGGCAGAGGCCTGAGGCAGCCCAGGCCAGGCTCTGGGCTTGCTTTACTTTCTTCCACTGCAACCGGCCTGCCGTGGCAAGGGTTAAATCACAGAGCGTAGGGGAAACACACTGACTGAAACAGAAATAAATCCTAGGTACACTACACCTCACTGGCCCATCCTGAAACCGCGCAGCAAAGACCCTGGAAAGCCAAGGGGATTCCCTGCAGTCCCGGGGAGCCGGAGGGGACGGGGGGGAACAAGCACAGCCCGCGCAGCTTCAGCCGCTTCTCCCTCCAGACCCCGCAGTCAGCGCCGCCTCCCCGCAATGTCCCGGCCCCCGCGTCTCTGCCAGGCTCAACAGGCAACTCAGGATTTACTTCCTCGGGACCTGACTCTTCCCAGGAGCAGCAAAACTGTTTCTCGAGTCCCGCCCCTGCCGTCGCTGTCGGGACCTCCTCGAGGGCCCGCCCGGCCTCTGCCGCGATGTGCCGCTCTGGCGGGGGATCGGCTCTGTCGCCATGTGCCGCTCGCGGGGACACCGCGGCAATGCAGGGCCGACAGCGGGTGCACGGCGGCCCAGGCCGGGCCGAACGGAAGCTGCGCGCTCCCAGCGCGGGGTCCTGGCGGTGCCCGCCGCGGCGCCGATCGGGGCTGCCGGCGCCGGTGACTGCCTGCCGGCCGCGATCCTCCGCCGCCGCCGAGCCCCCCCGGTCCCGGCCCAGGGCGGGAAGCCCGCGGGGCGATGGCGCGGCGAGCGGGGGCAGGCTCGGGATCAGACAGACGGGTAACCGCCGATCAGAGCCGAGGGGGCCTACGGACGCCAGCTTGATTGTAGTCCGGGCGGCCATCTTGAGTGCAGGCCGGAGGTGACGGCCCAGACCTCCAAGACCATAGAGTGCAAAGCGGAACAATAGAGTTGCAGGCCCCCGCCGCCATCTTGAGAGTGGCACAACCGCCCCCGGAATTACGGGACATTTTAAGCCTCGCCCGAGCGCTGACAACACCCACAGAGGTGGCACGGCCCAGGCACAGACTCAGCGCCAGAGAAGCGCAGAAAAAGAAAACAGTTGCGGGACATTCCCTTCCTTCCGAGGCAAGGCAGATAAGCCCTGCTAAGAAAAGGAAAAAAAGAGGCAAGACTTGATCAAGCAAAGCACACCCTGCCAAGCTGCTCCCTCTGCTTCCATTCCGCCCTTCAGTACCACGTGACACGGCGCTGCGGGCGAGGCGCTGCGCATGCGCGAAGGTCCGGTTGCGGTGCCGCCAGCGCTGGGCCCGGACAGGGCACACAGAGAACACCCGATACACAGAGCGGGAGCTGCTGCTGCTGCCGGCACAGCGAGCGCATTGCATGGCACAGGGCACAGAGAGAGAGCTCCGGACACACAGAGCGGGAGCTGCTGCTGCTGCCGGCACAGCGAGCGCATTGCATGGCACAGGGCACACAGAGAGCTCCGGACACACAGAGCGGGAGCTGCTGCTGCTGCTGCCGGCCCAGCGAGCGCATTGCATGGCACAGGGCACACAGAGAACACCCGATACACAGAGCGGGAGCTGCTGCTGCTGCCGGCCCAGCGAGCGCATTGCATGGCACAGGGCACACAGAGAGCTCCGGACACACAGAGCGGGAGCTGCTGCTGCTGCCGGCCCAGCGAGCGCATTGCATGGCACAGGGCACACAGAGAGCTCCGGACACACAGAGCGGGAGCTGCTGCTGCTGCCGGCACAGCGAGCGCATTGCATGGCACAGGGCACAGAGAGAGAGCTCCGGACACACAGAGCGGGAGCTGCTGCTGGCACCGGCCCAGCGAGCGCATTGCATGGCACAGGGCACACAGAGAGCTCCGGACACACAGAGCGGGAGCTGCTGCTGCTGCCGGCACAGCGAGCGCATTGCATGGCACAGGGCACGCAGAGAGCACCGGACACACAGAGCGGGAGCTGCTGCTGCTGCCGGCACAGCGAGCGCATTGCATGGCACAGGGCACAGGGAGAGCTCCGGACACACAGAGCGGGAGCTGCTGCTGCTGCCGGCACAGCGAGCGCATTGCATGGCACAGGGCACACAGAGAACACCCGATACACAGAGCGGGAGCTGCTGCTGCTGCCGGCACAGCGAGCGCATTGCATGGCACAGGGCACAGAGAGAGCTCCGGACACACAGAGCGGGAGCTGCTGCTGCTGGCACCGGCCCAGCGAGCGCATTGCATGGCACAGGGCACGCAGAGAGCTCCGGACACACAGAGCTGGAGCTGCTGCTGCTGGCACCGGCCCAGCGAGCGCATTGCATGGCACAGGGCACGCAGAGAGCACCGGACACACAGGGCTGGAGCTGCTGCTGCTGGCACCGGCCCAGCGAGCGCATTGCATGGCACAGGGCACAGAGAGAGAGCTCCGGACACACAGAGCTGGAGCTGCTGCTGCTGGCACCGGCCCAGCGAGCGCATTGCATGGCACAGGGCACAGAGAGAGAGCTCCGGACACACAGAGCTGGAGCTGCTGCTGCTGCCGGCACAGCGAGCGCATTGCATGGCACAGGGCACACAGAGAGCTCCGGACACACAGAGCGGGAGCTGCTGCTGCTGCCGGCACAGCGAGCGCATTGCATGGCACAGGGCACAGGGAGAGCTCCGGACACACAGAGCGGGAGCTGCTGCTGCTGCCGGCCCAGCGAGCGCATTGCATGGCACAGGGCACACAGAGAGCTCCGGACACACAGAGCGGGAGCTGCTGCTGCTGCCGGCACAGCGAGCGCATTGCATGGCACAGGGCACAGGGAGAGCTCCGGACACACAGAGCGGGAGCTGCTGCTGCTGCCGGCCCAGCGAGCGCATTGCATGGCACAGGGCACACAGAGAACACCCGATACACAGAGCGGGAGCTGCTGCTGCTGCCGGCACAGCGAGCGCATTGCATGGCACAGGGCACACAGAGAGCTCCGGACACACAGAGCTGGAGCTGCTGCTGCTGGCACCGGCCCAGCGAGCGCATTGCATGGCACAGGGCACACAGAGAGCTCCGGACACACAGAGCGGGAGCTGCTGCCGCTGCCGGCACAGCGAGCGCATTGCATGGCACAGGGCACGCAGAGAGCTCCGGACACACAGAGCTGGAGCTGCTGCTGCTGGCACCGGCCCAGCGAGCGCATTGCATGGCACAGGGCACACAGAGAACACCCGATACACAGAGCGGGAGCTGCTGGCACCGGCCCAGCGAGCGCAATTTATCGCACGGACAAGCCCTTCAGTTTGTTTCATTTGTAAATACAAAACTCCTATTTTCAACATCCCCCCTTTCCAATTTCTCATATTCCCAAACCCTGTATATAATACCGAGATACAGGGCTCTATTTTGAATTCCATTCCAGTGTAAATTGATATGGAAATTGAACATACAGGAAAATGAGAAACATTATTTTTCTTATTAGTTTTACACACACAACTCCCCCCTGCGTTTTCAAGCATTGGGGCTGTAGCCTGCCTTTTTTTGCTGGACCCCACAGGACCCCCCTTCACCCTCATGCACCTGCACCCCATCCTCACACTCCAGAGACATTGGGACGCTGCTCATCACCTTATCACCCCCAGGCTCCCCCCATAACACTTTTGACTCAACCCCAAACATGAAAAAGAAGAGGGAGGGTGGGTACCAAGATGGAGTCATAAGACAGAGGGGAGAAGGGATAGATGCAGGTGGACAAAGAAGGGGGGAAGCAAAGGGAATGGGGATTTTTTCTCAGGTGCCCAAGGTCCACAGCTCCATCCCACATCCCCTCTCTTCTGCAATAGAATGTTACTCGCAAGACATGGTGTATCAGTTCCGTTTGGATACATGTCTGGAATCAAGGTCAGCACAGTGGGAGAAATACCAGAAATACCATTTATTGCAATACCAACAAACAAAGGAGAATAAACAGGATAAAATACCTAAACACTTAACACAAGAGAGAACAAAAATAATAAAATAATTAAAACTTAATAAAAGGATACATAAGGATGCAAAACAGTTGATGGTTCAGGGCTTACTCACTATCCCTGATGCTCACTGGAGCAGACAGGCCAGGACTACCAGGATGGGCAGCAGCTGGACGGCCCCCATGCTTAGCGGGCGTCCCCACGGAGCCAACGTGGGCTCGGTGGGAGGATGGGTGTTGCTCAGATGCCCCACTCCTGGTGTCCTTATTGATCAGCCATCCATTATACTACATAGGGCCAGGACGCAGTATAAGGTGATGCCCGGGGGGCAGCCAAACACCGCCTGTTAATTACATAAGTGGCAACAGTCTGCGCATGTTGCCTGTCAGGGAGTGGCTGTATTACCCCTGCCTGCATTATCTTCCTCCCCTCATTACCTCTCTCACCCTCCTGTACAATCTTCACCCTTGTGGTTCCAGGGTATCTGTATCTATCTTGTGGCCTGCAGCCAAGTCAGTATTTGTGCATTTTATGAGGGTGGCAGTTCTCTACAAAGCAATTCACAAAGTCCGTTCAGTTTGATTTGTTTCCAAACAGGAAATCAGAAAACCAGGGAAAAACCCCAAAAATTCCCAGCATGCCTCATACCCCCTCTCAACATGCTGCTCCCCACACACGGCCTCGCTTCTTCCTCAGCTGCCAATCTCACTTTAGGGTTACCCCCAGGGGAGCTGCAGCTCAGGGAGCACAGGCTGATGGCACCCAGCTGGGGTACAACACCGGCTCTGCAGAGGAAACAGCATGTCCAGGGCTCCCAGGACACTCCGGGGTTGCTCCAACGCTGCTCCCACCACTCTGTGAGCTGAGGTTCCAGTGGCCCACCATGCTCTGCCTAAGCCACAGCTGAGACTGGATATCTCAAATCCTGCATGAGGAGTCAGAAAGCAAATGAGAGAGAGAAAAAAGATGACTTTGGGGTATTGGTCCACAGTGAGTAATTAGTGCCATTTTTAGCCTTGCTGACAACAAGCTCAGAGGCACCACACTGTAGTCCTGGGACAGAGAACTTGATACCCCTGTGTTATCCCCTCCTGCATCCTGGCAATCCACCCACCACCAGGCTCAGCCCAGTGCTGCTCTGCCTGCTCCAGGATTCCAACTGCCAGAGAGGCCACTGGTTTGCACACAGGCCCCCCCCATCCTACTGATCCCACTCCTCCTCCCTGCTCGCTGCCAGCAGCCAGACCTCCCAGTATCCCCAAACACAGAGCCCCTTCCCCAGGACAGCCCACTGCCCTCAGCTCCCCAAAAGAGGGGCAGAAGAGCTCCCTTCTCTGTTCATTTTCCCAGCAGCTTTGTACCCTGTGTGCAACAAGACTAAAAGTCTCTAAACAGAATCACTTTTTAAATAAAATTCTTACCACAGCTGGCTACATGATTAAAGAAATACCTGTACTGTCAATCCAGATCAAATACTTTCACAAGAGAAAATATCCCTTTCAGTAGCACAATTGGATACACCTTCAGAAAAAGCACAACTGCCACCAACTCCCAAGAGCCCGTGGGAAGAAGGAAGCCCTCCTTGTGACACCCAATACAGCAGACATGGAAAAAGGAGGGAAAAAAACCCAAGGTTCTAGTGGAAAAAAAAACCAGGACAACAGAAATACATCATGACTTAAAAATCTCTCTCCTTCCACTAGTAGCAAACAGTGCAACTTACTGTTTGTTTGCTTTTTCCATAGATCTTCCAGCCAGCACAAAGTGTCTCTCTGCTCCTACATCCCTCCCAACCAGGCCTTCCTTCCCCTGCCCCAGCATCACACCTGCACAGCCCAGGGGCCCCCAGAGCTCAGAGGGCTGGAACATTCAGCACAGGCCAGCAGCCTCTTCTCTCAGCAGCTCCAGGGCCACCCTGCACTAACACACAGCCCTGTGCCACCTTGCACACTGACTCCCCTGCCTTGTGAGATGCTGAACGAGCAAGGGCTGTGTGTTCAGAGATGAGACACTTCAACACTCCAAGCCCCACGAGCCATTTCACCAAAAGGCACCTGGAGTTGTCAAAAACACACCGTGTCAAAGCTCCCCTTTGCACACGTGGCTTCACTGCATGGGGGACTTGCAAACTCTTTTTCCCAAAGGCCCAAAAATGCATCTCACTCCAGAACCAAACAGTTTTGTGAGGCTAGAAGGAGGCAGAAGCCCCAAGTCACACAGCGAGTCAGGTCATACAGCTGTCCTGGGCAGGAATGGCTTCAAATTCCATCAGTCCCTGTCCCTCAGACACCACTTTGTTCTGTCCTACACTACAATAACACAGACTTATGTGCTTAAGATCCACCCCTAAGAACTGTCACACCAAGATCTTTGAATATTCCCAATTCAATGCCAATACTTTTTAACCTCCTTGATTTCTTTCTGTACTACAATATCAAGACAAATAGTTTACCTGCCCTAGAAACTTATAAAGCAGAGAGCAGGGTTTAAACAAGCCCCAGGATCTGAGGTGTCCTGGCTGCCCAAAAAAACCTAGCTTTGCACTCAGGAATAAGCAACAGGTGGAAGGGTCCTCAGGAAACCTCTCACAGCCACAGAAACCACACCAGTGACTGGGGCAGCAACCAGAGACACCTGTTCCAGGGGAGCAGGATTGGAAATTGAAGGAAGAGAAAGCAAAAGCAATCATGAGCTCCTTTTAAAGATGGAAAAACCATAATAATGATAAATTATTTCAAATTTTCCTCTCTCAAAGAAAATAAAACAGAACCCTGGGCTCAAGACCCTTCAGTTTCTTTCCTGTTCTTACCTTTAAAGACCATGCAAGACAACCATGCCACGCACCCATTGCTCAACACCTTCCCAAGAAGAAGAAAAAGGCCAAAGATTAAAGTACTCACAGACCCAAAAGTAACATCTTACCTGCCACATTGAGTGCTGATCCACCCTCCTGATCTGCTGCTCCAGCTTCCTCTGAGTCTGCTGGATATCTTGGCCACCTGCCTCTGAGCAAAACCAGGATTAATATGGTCACCCAGATGCCCACTGGTAACTTCAACTTTGCAAAGTTCTCATGTCCCCTCAGGAAATCCAGAGTTCAACTACAGCCCACATTAGGACACCTTAGAACAACCACCCAAATTCAAGTCCCTGCTATGCAGCTCCCATCATCCCCACAAACCCTGCTCTTGGAACTGCACTCACACTGCCCACGGCTGCTCCAAGTGCATCTTAACCACCTAAATGTACCAAACATGTGTTAATGGGAGACTGTTCTAGCTACTCCACCTGCTCCCTCCAGCCTGCACAGCAGGGCAGAACAGCTCCAGGCCAAACAAAGGCACACCAGAGACATTACACTACAAACATGCGGAGTGATGATGAGAGAAAGCTCTCAGGGAGAAGAGCAACTGCAAGAACCGAAACCCTGTTGAACAGTGTGACCTACATATTAGTGAGCTGAGAATGCTCTGAGGAAGCCTCCCAACAGGCTCAAAGAAAAGGACCTTGCACAAGAAGAGCCCATCAATGCCACTGTACCAGTTTGTTTTAGACAGATGTCCAGAATCAAGATAAGCACAGTCATAAAATACCACAAACAGCATTGTTTGCAAGACCAACTAGCAAAAGACAAACCGGATAAAATACCTAACACCTAATACAAAAGAGAATAAAAAGAATAAAATACTTCAAACTTAATAAAAGAACACAGAATACAAAACAGTTGATGTTTCAGGTCTTAATTCCTATCCCTGATGCTCACTGGAGCAGACAGGCCAGGACTACCAGGATGGGCAGCAGCTGCACGGCCCCCATGCTTAGCGGGCGTCCCCGCGGAGCCAACGTGGGCTCGGTGAAAGGATGGGTGTCGCTCAGCTGCCCCACTCCTGGTGTCCTTATTGATCAGCCATCCATTATACTACGTGGGGCCAGGACGCAGTATAAGGTGATGCCCGGGGGGGCAGCCAAACACCGCCTGTTAATTACATAAGTGGCAACAGTCTGCACATGCTCACCTGTTGCAGAGTGGTCATACGACCCCTGCCCACATTTTCTTCCTCCCATCATTAGCTCCCTCACCCCCTGTACAACCCTAACCATTGGGTTTCCAGGGTATTTGTATCTACCTTGAGGCCTGCAGCCAACTTGGAGAGGAACACAGACATGACAATACAGAACATCTTGTGCTATACAGTCACCTTGTACCATACTGTACCTGGTTTCTCAGCATGTTTTAACTACTTTCTCACCCTTCTATGCTTGACTGATCATCTAAATGAAAAGTACTTCATTTATATTTATGATTTTCTGTAACTTAGCAGGCAGCAAGGCCAGACATCCACCAAAATAATAGTATTTTACTACACTCTAATACAAGCTGAAAAAGGACTGCACAAGAATGCTACATTTGGGATGCAGGAAGAGAAGGGTGCAAAGAACAAGTCCTCCTCCTTTCAGACACATGGCACAAGTGCACAGCTGATGGATGACACAGCCTAAAATTGGGCTGTTAAAGACACCTGACTGCAAAATTCCAAGATGGAATTCTGATACACATGCAAGCTTGCAAGGCAAGGAAATGACAAAATCTGCAACTGTGCCGAGGACGCCTTTGAGACCCCAGGCAGGACGGCGGGCACTTCCCATAAGCCCCTCCAGGACAGAATGCAAAGGCATCTGATCCCAGAGAGTCACAAGACATCGAAGTTGGACTAGAGAAACCATACAACACAGACTGGAACTGCTCTGCCCTGCACAGCCCCCTGCTGTTGTGGCCAAAAGTGAGCCACTCCCTTTACATGCAATAAGGGACCAGTATCAGACATCCCTTTCCCCTACACTAACTTCTAAATCAGTCCCGTATTCCACTCCCACCCCAGTGTCCTGCTCTCCTCCCCTCTCCAGGTCACGGCCCTCGACTTATCTTTCACAGAGATGGCGATGCAAATCCTTCTTCAACACAAAGGAAGGTTGCCTCGGATCCCTCAGAGGTTCCTGCAGTCACCAGCTTATTCTCTTAGTCAGCTACAAGAAAGAAAACCTCAATCTATGCCTGAGTTTAGCAGCACCTCACCCAAAGCCCAACAATTCCACTATTCACCATCCCCTAAGTGCACCGAGGTCCTCGGCTCACCAGCTCCAGGGGGCAGCTGTCATCAAACTGGATACCTGGCTGAGTGACAGCCAAAGTTGCTCCAAGTTCAGTGCACCCCCGGTCCTCTTGTGTCCTCCCTCAAGCACCTGGAATGCTCCTCTCTTTCCACAGGCTTCCCACATGGCACCTGCAAATAGAAAGACAAATGCTTAAATCTCTGAGCCCTGTGAGACTTTGGCATTACACACAAGGCTGGCGAAAGACCACCCAACCTTGTCAGTCAGCTAATCAGTGGCTGGCTTTGGTTCCCTGAGCTTGTGTGCATCCCCTGCAGAAAAACAAAGGCCAAGCCATGTACTGGCACACTGCCTTAAAGGATGCCTAAAGGCGTTCCCACAGTAGTTGCCATCTGATGATGCTCCACTGTCACCTCTCACCTGTTCATTCTCTATTGCTTTGGGCTGGCAGCTGCAAGTTTGCAGACACACTGGAAAACATAAAAAAATAAGGGATCTATGTAGGTTCACATCCACCCACCCATGAATTTAATTTTCAAGCGTGTTTGGGCTGTAACCTCCCTTTCTTGGGAGACTGCTGCCTGAGTCCCCTCACTCACCTCACCTGTCTGAAGATGGGGCCCCGTCTCCCAGTACAGACTCCACTCTGCAATGTTCCCCCTCCTTTCCTGCACTCCAGCCACTGCTAGAGGATGTCTCGTCTCTTCCTTGTGACACTGCTGTGGGGAGATCACCCTGTGAGGCTGCAGGACACGGCTGTACCACAAACAAGATTTGTGCTCACACCATCACCAGAACAGCTCCTCATCCCCAGCCTCCAAGCCCCATTCCCAGCCCGGCTTCCCACCTCCTGCCAACCTTCACAGGAGACACCTTCAATTGGGAACAGACTTGCTGCAGCACCTAACACCACCCCCTGAGGATGTGTCCCTGCCTGCCTGCTGACCCCCTTCGGCCTTGGACTCGTCCTGAAACCTCAGTACCTCCTTCCTGCCAGACCCACCCACCCTGAACACAATCCACAGCAACTGCATCCCCCCAGCCACTGAGTGCCTCTGTCTGGAAAGACAACCTCCACCAAGTGAGCTGGCAAATGACTACTGACAACAGGCTGCAGCTCCTGAGTGCTGAAAAGAGGCAGCACCTTAGTAATGATCTGAATGCCACACAGCAAAGGAAAGCATTTGTATTTCAAAAGTAATTTTATGTTTTCTACAGAGTTCGCAACAACAGTTTCCTGTTACCAAAAGGGAACGACAGAGATAAAAAAAAAATCACCCAGAGGCAAAAGGCACATACTGACCTATCATCTCAGAGCACATCATTCCCACAGAAGTCCCTACCTCAGGTTCCTTTACAGCAACATCACACCAGACGGACCTTTGTCACCCTGGCCTGATGGCTCTATGGCTGCCTGTGAAAAAAACAAATTAGAAGGCAGGTGTGCAGATGCACCGAGAATACAACACCCAGAACTACCGTCTAAATCAACTCAGCAAGCAGAACACTCACCTTGCTCATTTCCCCTCTGGTGCCAGTCAGCCCATGCCACCCATCGCTCACCCACTTCACATTAAAAAAGGAAAGAAGCCAGAAATAAAAATACTTACGGACCCAAAAGCAACATCTTCCCTACCACACTAAGTGCTGACCCACCCTCTTGCTCTGCTGCTCCGGCTTCCGCTGAGTCTGCTGGACATCGTGTACACTTGCCTCTGAGCAAAACCAAGATTAATATGCTCATCCAGATGCTCACTGATAACTTAACCTTTTCAAGGTTCTCATTTCCCCTCAGGAAATCTAGAGGTCAACTACAGCCCACGTTAAGACACCTAACAACAACCACCCAAATTCAAGGCCCTGCCACGCAGCTCCCATCATCCCCACAAACCCTGCTCTCGGGACTGCACTCACACTGCCCACGGCTGCTCCAAGTGCCCATCAAAGCCACTGTACCAGTTCGTTTTGGACATGTGCAGAAAAAAGATAAGTGCAGACATAAAATGCCATAAAATAACACGGATTGCAAGACCAACTAGGAAAAGACAATAAACAGGATAAAATACCTAACACCTAACACAAAAGAGAATTAAAAGCACAAAATACTTAAAACTTAAGAAAGGAATACATAAGGATACAAAACAGTTGATGTTTCAGGTCTTCCTTCCTATCCCTGATGCTCACTGGAGCAGACAGGCCAGGACTACCAGGATGGGCAGCAGCTGGACGGCCCCCGTGCTTAGCGGGCGTCCCCGCGGAGCCAACGTGGGCTCGGTGAAAGGATGGGTGTCGCTCAGCTGCCCCACTCCTGGTGTCCTTATTGATCAGCCATCCATTATACTACGTGGGGCCAGGACGCAGTATAAGGTGATGTCCGGGGGGCAGCCAAACACCGCCTGTTAATTACGTAAGTGGCAACAGTCTGCACATGCTCACCTGTTGCAGAGTGGTCGTACGACCCCTGCCTGCGTTATCTTTGTCCCATCATTAGCTCCCTCACCCCCCTGTACAACCCTAACCATTGGGTTTCCAGGGTATTTGTATCTACCTTGAGGCCTGCAGCCAACTTGGGAGAGGAACACAGCCTTGATAATACAGAACATCTTGTGCTACGCAGTCACCTTGTACCATACCGTACCTGGTTTCTCAGCATGTTTTAACTACTTTCTCACCCTTCTATGCTCGATTGATCATCTAAATGAAAAGTACTTCCTTTATATTCATGTTTTTCTGTAACTTAGCAGGCAGCAAGGCCGGACAACCACCAAAATAACAGTATTTTACTACACTCTGATACAACCACAAAAGCGGATGCACAAGAATGCTACATCAGGGATGCAGGAAGAGAAGGGTGCAAAGAACAAGTCCTCCTCCTTTCAGACACATGGCACAAGTGCACAGCTGATCACACAGCCTGAAATGAGGCTGTAAAAGACACCTGACTGCAAAATTCCAAGATGGAATTCTGATACACGTGCAAGCTTGCAAGGCAAGGAAAGGACGACATCAGCAACTGTGCAGAGGAGACCTTCGAGATGCCAGGCAGGACAGGCGGGCACTTCCTATAAGCCCCTCCAGGACAGAACACAACGGCATCTGATCCCAGAGACTCACAAGACATGGAAATTGGACCAGACAAACCATATAGCACGGACTGGAACTGCTCTGCCCTGCACAGCCCCTACTGTTGTGGCCAAAAGTGAGCCCCTCCCTTTACGTGCAATAAGGGGCCTGGTATCAGACATCCCTTTCCCTTACACTAATTTCCATATCCATCCCGTATTCCACTCCCACCCCAGTATCCTGCTCTCCTTCCCTCTCCAGGTCAAGGCCCTCGACTTATCTTTCACAGAAACAGTGATGCAAATCCTTCTTCAACACAAAGGAAGGTTGCCTCGGATCCCTCAGAGGTTCCTGCAGTCACCAGCTTATTTTCTTAGTCAGCTACAAAAAAGAAATCTGCAGTTCATGCATGAGTTCAGCAGCATCTTGTCCCAAGCCCAACAATTCCACCACTCACCATCCCCTATGGGCATACTGGTCCCTACAGTTAACCTCAAACTTTAAACCCAAAATATTCTTTCCACCTCTAGGTTACCTGGATTTTGCCACAAAAAACCCAACCCTGATTACCCCTTTCTCATCTGCAAAACATTTATCCAGAAGCCTCTGGTGAGGTTGTGAATTTTTCAACCAGGGGGTAACTAAAAAGAATTTGCAACACTTTTGGTTCAGGTGTCAAGAGAGGCCAACAGAGCTTTTGCCTTTTTCAGACAAGTGTACGATTTTTTGGCTCACTGACAGATCAATGTCACCACATCACCTTTCCTATGAAAGGGCAGATCTCACCCAGAGATTCCCAATTCAATGCCAATATTTTCTTTCTGTACTACAGTAACTATACAATTTGTTTGCCTGTCCTATAGACTTATAAAGCAAAGAGCAGGATTTAAACAAGTCCCAGGATCTGAGGTGCCCTGTACGCCCAAAGAGCCTGACTTTACCCTCACAAAAAGGCAGCAGGTGGAAGGGTCCTCAGGAAACCCTCTCACAGCCACAGAAACGACACCAGTGACCAGGGCAGCACCAGAGGCAGCTGTTCCAGGGGAGTAGGACTGGAAATGGAAGGAACAAAAAGGAAAAGAATTATGAACTCCTTTAGAGATGGCCAAACCACAACAATAATAAATTAGTTACAATTTTCCTCTCTCAAAGAAAATAAAACAGAAGCCTGGCCTTAAGTCTCTTCGCTTCAGACCTCAAAGAAACACATGGACATTCCTTTCACAAGAAACAGATGGCACGTAGTGCTTCTTCTGTCTGTTCTCAGAGTCTGCAGCTCACTGGTTTTTATCATCTCATTTGTTTGTTGCTCCCCCAAAGAAGCTTCAAACAAACTACCTGATGGTGGGTGCCTCCCAGTGTTTTGGCGGGGGAGCACTAAGTTTTTTAAAAGAAGTACTCTGGCTTGTATTTATTTTCCCCATCAACCTCGACTTCAGACAGGACGCTAAAACCAGAAAGGTTTCAGCCTGCTTCCCCCAGAGCTCCAAGGGAGAAATAAAAGCACTGCCTCCAGCCCTGCCAAAGGGAGGATGCAAAGGAACCCACGCGACCAGGGGAGAGAAAATATCAGCCTTGGGGTCCAAGGCAAATGAAACTGAGTCCTTGAGCAAACCCTGGTCCATTTAAGCCACAACCCCAAAACCAAAGAAGCATCCTAAGAACTACCCCCAGCTTTGTACTCATCACTCGAACCCTGCCTTTGCCGGTCGGCAGTTCCGGTCACGGCAACCCATTGGGATGGTTATCAGCGCCAGACAAGCATTGCCAAGCCATTAAACACAAGCCTGTTTCCAAAGAGAACAAAAGACAGCACTTACCAGCTAAGTCATGTCCGTAGGAGCCAAGCCCTGCCCCGACGGTCCTCCTCGGAACAGGTAAGCAGAAATCCCGAGGGCACCTGCCCAAAGGCGTTTTCTCTCTGCTGCAGAAACCGCCCCGGCAGTGGCAGCGAAGCGGGACCCGCGCAGCCCAGCGCCACGCGGGAAGGCTTTTCGTGCCGACGGAAAGCGCCAACCCCCGCTGTGCAAGCACTGCCCTCAGCAGAGTGACCAGCAACACAGCTCGAGATAACCGCGTCCAGCGAAAGGGCTCAGAAAGCCAAGGAGCTTTTAAGGCTGCGAGTTGAGGGGCTCAGGTGGAGCGAGTTAAACCCCCGGGGCGGGGCCGGGCCGGGGCGAGGGGCGGAGAAAGGGGCGGAGCAAAGGCGAGGCAGCAGGCGGGGTCGACAAATGGGCGGGGCCAGAAAATAGGGGCGGAGCTGAGGCGGAGGCATGAGCAGAGCCGAGCGAGGGGAACGGAGGGGACAGGGCAGGACCGGGGGGCATGAGCTGGGCGGAGAGAGGGGCGGGGGCGAAGCAAATGGGGGGCCGGGGACCGGGAGCGGGGCCACGTTCGGGGCGGAGAAACGGGCGGGGGTGCGACGAGAGGCGGGACCGTGGGTGGTGCTGAGAGTGTAGGGAGGCCATGGGCAGGGGTGGGGTGAAGGGCGGGGTCAGTCTCCGTCGGCTCCAGCCCACGGCCAGACCCGCCTTCCCGCTGGAGGCGCGGCAGCCCATTGGCCGGAGTGCCTGTCAGTCTCCGGCGGCTCCGGCCCGCGGCTAGCCCCGCCTTAACTCAGCGTCGCGGCAGCCCAATGGCGGAAGCGCCTGTCAGTCTCCGCCGGCTCCCCCGCACGGCCAGACCCGCCTTCCCGCTGGCGGCGCGGCAGCCCATTGGCCGGAGTGCCTGTCAGTCTCTGCCGGCTCCAGCCCACGGCCAGACCCGCCTTCCCGCTGGAGGCGCGGCAGCCCATTGGCCGGAGTGCCTGTCAGTCTCCGGCGGCTCCGGCCCGCGGCTAACCCCGCCTCAACACTAGCGACGAGGCACCCCATTGGCGGAAGCGCCTGTCAGTCTCCGGCGGCTCCGGCCCGCGGCTAGCCCCGCCTTAACTCAGCGTCGCGGCAGCCCAATGGCGGAAGCGCCTGTCAGTCTCCGCCGGCTCCAGCCCACGGCCAGACCCGCCTTCCCGCTGGCGGCGCGGCAGCCCATTGGCCGGAGTGCCTGTCAGTCTCCGGCGGCTCCAGCCCACGGCCAGACCCGCCTTCCCGCTGGCGGCGCGGCAGCCCATTGGCAGGTGTGACTGTCAGTCTCTGGCGGCTCCCGCCCACGTCCAGCCCCGCCTTCCCGATGGCTGCGAGGCACCCCATTGCCGGACGCGCCTGTCAGTCTGCACTGGCTGCCGCCCACGTCCAGCCCCGCCTTCCCGCTGGCGGCGCAGCTTCCCATTGGCGGACGCGTCTGTCAGTCTGCACCGGCTGCCGCCCACGGCTGTCCCCGCCTTCCCGCCGGCGGCGCGGCTTCCCATTGGCCGGAGAGCCTGTCAGTCTCCGGCGGCTCCCGCCCGCTGCCAGCCCCGCCTTCCCGCCGGCGGCGCGGCACCCCATTGCCGGACGCTCCTGTCAGTCTGCACCGGCTGCCGCCCACGGCTGTCCCCGCCTTCCCGCTGGCGGCGCGGCTTCCCATTGGCGGACGCGCCTGTCAGTCTGCACTGGCTGCCGCCCACGTCCAGCCCCGCCTTCCCGCTGGCTGCGAGGCACCCCATTGCCGGACGCGCCTGTCAGTCTGCACCAGCTGCCGCCCACGGCTGTCCCCGCCTTCCCGCCGGCGGCGCGGATTCCCATTGGCCGAAGAGCCTGTCAGTCTCCGCCGGCTCCCCCGCACGGCCAGACCCGCCTTCCCGCTGGCGGCGCGGCAGCCCATTGGCCGGAGTGCCTGTCAGTCTCTGCCGGCTCCAGCCCACGGCCAGACCTGCCTTCCCGCTGGACGCGCGGCAGCCCATTGGCCGGAGTGCCTGTCAGTCTCCGGCGGCTCCGGCCCGCGGCTAACCCCGCCTCAACACTAGCGACGAGGCACCCCATTGGCGGAAGCGCCTGTCAGTCTCCGGCGGCTCCGGCCCGCGGCTAGCCCCGCCTTAACTCAGCGTCGCGGCAGCCCAATGGCGGAAGCGCCTGTCAGTCTCCGCCGGCTCCAGCCCACGGCCAGACCCGCCTTCCCGCTGGCGGCGCGGCAGCCCATTGGCCGGAGTGCCTGTCAGTCTCCGGCGGCTCCAGCCCACGGCCAGACCCGCCTTCCCGCTGGCGGCGCGGCAGCCCATTGGCAGGTGTGACTGTCAGTCTCTGGCGGCTCCCGCCCACGTCCAGCCCCGCCTTCCCGATGGCTGCGAGGCACCCCACTGCCGGACGTGCCTGTCAGTCTGCACTGGCTGCCGCCCACGTCCAGCCCCGCCTTCCCGCTGGCGGCGCAGCTTCCCATTGGCGGACGCGTCTGTCAGTCTGCACCGGCTGCCGCCCACGGCTGTCCCCGCCTTCCCGCCGGCGGCGCGGCTTCCCATTGGCCGGAGAGCCTGTCAGTCTCCGGCGGCTCCCGCCCGCTGCCAGCCCCGCCTTCCCGCCGGCGGCGCGGCACCCCATTGCCGGACGCTCCTGTCAGTCTGCACCGGCTGCCGCCCACGGCTGTCCCCGCCTTCCCGCTGGCGGCGCGGCTTCCCATTGGCGGACGCGCCTGTCAGTCTGCACTGGCTGCCGCCCACGTCCAGCCCCGCCTTCCCGCTGGCTGCGAGGCACCCCATTGCCGGACGCGCCTGTCAGTCTGCACCAGCTGCCGCCCACGGCTGTCCCCGCCTTCCCGCCGGCGGCGCGGCTTCCCATTGGCCGAAGAGCCTGTCAGTCTCCGGCGGCTCCCGCCCGCTGCCAGCCCCGCCTTCCCGCCGGCGGCGCGGCACCCCATTGCCGGACGCTCCTGTCAGTCTGCACCGGCTGCCGCCCACGGCTGTCCCCGCCTTCCCGCTGGCGGCGCGGCTTCCCATTGGCGGACGCGCCTGTCAGTCTGCACTGGCTGCCGCCCACGTCCAGCCCCGCCTTCCCGCTGGCTGCGAGGCACCCCATTGCCGGACGCGCCTGTCAGTCTGCACCAGCTGCCGCCCACGGCTGTCCCCGCCTTCCCGCCGGCGGCGCGGCTTCCCATTGGCCGGAGTGCCTGTCAGTCTCCGGCGGCTCCCGCCCGCTGCCAACCCCGCCTTCCCGCCGGCGGCGCGGGAACCCCATTGCCGGACGCTCCTGTCAGTCTCCGGCGGCTCCCGCCCGCTGCCAGCCCCGCTAGCCGCGCCGCCGCTCCCGACCATATCCGCCAGGTGAGTGTTCTGCTTGCTGAGCTGATTTAGACGGTAGTTCTGGGTGTTGTACCGTCAGTGCATTTGCACACCTGCCTTCTAATTTGTTTTTTTCACAGGCAACCGTAGAGCCATCAGGTGAGGGTGACAAAGGTCTGTCCAGTGAGATGTCTCGATAAAGGAACCTGAGGCAGGGACTTCTGTGGGAATGATGTGCTCTGAGATGATAGTTCAGTATCTGCCCTTTGCCTCTGGGTTGGGGTTTTTTTTTGTCTTATCTTTGTAATTTCCTTTTGGTAGCAGGAAACTGTTGTTGCGAACTCTGTAGAAAACATAAAATTACTTTTGAAAAACAAATGCTTTCCTTTGCTGTGTGGCATTCAGATCTTCCCAAGGTCATTATTAAGGTGCTGCCTGTTTTCAGCACTCGGGAGCTGCAGTCTGTAGCCAGTGCTCATTTGCCAGCCCACGTGGTGGAGGTTGTTCCTCCGGACAGAGGCGCGCCGTGGCTGGGGGGACGCAGTTGCTGTGGTTTGGGTTCAAGGTGGGAAGGTATGGCACAAAGAAGGTACTGAGATTCCAGGTCGAGTCCAAGGCCCGAGGTGGCAACCCCCCCCCCGGGGGAACGCCCTTTTTCTGAGCCCGAAGTGTCAACCTTCGGGAGGCCTCCCAAGAGAGCCCCCTTTCCCTGAGACGGAAGTGTCACCCCTCTAGAGGCCGCCCGGGGGAAACCCCTTTCCCGGTGCCAAAAGTGTCGCCCTTTGGGAGGTCGCCCTGGGGAACCCCCTTTCCAGGTGCCCGAAGTGTTGCACCTCGGGAGGCCGCCCGGGAGACCACCCTTCCCCAGTGCCCGAAGTGTTGTACCACAGTAGGCTGCCCGGTAGTTCCCCCTTTTCCTGGTGCCCGAAGTGTCGCCACTTGGGAGGCCGCCCGGGGAACCCCCCTTTCCCCGTGCACGAAGTGTTGCACTTCGAAAAGCCACCCGGGGGAACCCCCTTCCCCGGTACCCAAAGTGTCGCCCCTCAGAAGGCCTCCCAGGGGAAACCCCCTTTCCCTGAGCTCGAAGTGTCGCCCCGCGGGAGGCCGCCTGTGGGACCCCCCTTTCCTGGTGCCTGAAGTATCGCCCCTCGGGAGGCCACCAGGGGGAACCCCCTTCCCGGTGCCATAAGTGTGGCCCTTCGGGAGGCCGCCAGAGGGAGCCCTCTTCCCCAGTGCCTGAAGTGTCGCCCCTCGGGAGGCCGCCCAGGTGAAACCCCTTCCCCTGTACTCAAAGTGTCGCCCCTCGGGATACCACCCGGGTGAACCCCCTTCCCCAGTTCTTGAAGTGTCGCCCCTCGTGACGCCTGCCGGGGGAACCCCCTTTTTCTGAGCCCGAAGTGTCAACCTTCGGGAGGCCTCCCAAGAGACCCCCCTTTCCCTGAGACCGAAGTGTCGCCCCTCGGGAGGTCGCCCGGGGGAAACCCCTTTCCCGGTGCCCAAAGTGTCGCCCCTCGGGAGGCAACCCTGGGGAACCCCCTTTCCCGGTACCAGAAGTGTCGCCCCTTCGGAGGCCGCCCGGGAGACCCCCCTTCCCCAGTGCCCGAAGTGTTGTACCACAGTAGGCTGCCCGGGGGTTCCCCCTTTTCCTGGTGCCCAAAGTGTCGCCACTTGGGAGGCCACCCGGGGGACCCCCCTTTCCCCGTGCATGAAGTGTCGCTCTTCGAAAAGCCATACGGGGGAACCCCCTTCCCCGGAGCCCAAAGTGTCGACCCTCGGAAGGCTGCCAGGGGATCCCCCTTTCCCTGAGCTCGAAGTGTCGCCCCACGGGAGGCCACCCGGGGGAACCCTCTTTCCCGGTGCCCTAAATGTCACCCCTCAAGAGGCTGCCCGGGGGACCCCCCTTCCACAGTGCCTGAAGTGTCGCACCACTGTCGGCTTCCCAGGGGAACCCTCTTTCCCAGTACCGAAGTGTCGCCCCTCGGGAGGCCGCCTGGGGGACCCGCCTTCCCTGGTGCCCAAAGTGTCGCACCACATTAGGCGTCCCGGGAAACTCCACTTTCCCAGTGCCCGAAGTGTCGCCCCTCGGGAGGCCGCCCGGGAGACCCCCCTTCCCCAGTGCCCAAAGTGTTGCACCACAGTAGGCTGCCCAGGGCACACCCCTTTCCCGGTGCCCGAAGTGTCGCCACTTGGGAGGCCGCCCGGGGAACCCCCCTTTCCCCGTGCACGAAGTGTTGCACTACGAAAAGCCGCCTGGGGGAACCCCCTTCCCCGGTACCCAAAGTGTCGCCCCTCGGAAGGCCTCCCAGGGGAACCCCCTTTCCCTGAGCTCGAAGTGTCGCCCCGCGGGAGGCCGCCTGTGAGACCCGCCTTTCCCAGTGCGCGAAGTGTCTCCCTTCGGGAGGCCGCCAGTGGGACCCCCCTTTCCTGGTGCCTGAAGTATCGCCCCTCGGCAGGCCGCCCAGGGAAACCTCCTTCCCCGGTACGCGAAGTATCGCCCCGCGGGAGGCCACCAGGGGGAACCCCCTTCCCGGTGCCATAAGTGTGGCCCCTCGGGAGGCCGCCAGGGGGAGCCCTCTTCCCCAGTGCCTGAAGTGTCGCCCCTCAGGAGGCCGCCCGGGGCAACCCCCTTCCCCTGTGCTCAAAGTGTCGCCCCTCGGGAGGCCACCCAGAGGAACCCTCTTTCCCAGTTCTCGAAATGTCACCTCTCAAGAGGCTGCCCGGGGGACCCCCCTTCCCCAGTGCCTGAAGTGTTGCACCATTGTAGGCTTCCCAGGGGAACCCTCTTTCCCAGTACCGAAGTGTCGCCCCTCGGGAGGCCGCCCGGGGGACCCGCCTTTTCCGGTGCACAAGGTGTCGCCCCTCGGAGGGCCGACCGGGGGAACTGCATTCCCCGGTACCCGAAGTGTTACCCTTTGGGAGGCCGCCCAGGGGAACCCCCTTCCCCAGTGCCCGAAGTGTCGCAGAACTGTAGGCTACCCAGGGGAACCCTCTTTCCCAGTACCGAAGTGTCGCCCCTCGGGAGACCGCCGGGGGACCCCCCCTTTCCTGGTGCCCAAAGTGGCGCGCCTCAGAAGGCCGCCCAGCGAATCCCCTTTCCCAAGTGCCCGAAGTGTCGCACCACAGTAGGCTGCCCGGGAAACTCCCCTTTCCCAGTGCCCGAAGTGTCGCCCCTCGGGAGGCTGCCCGGGGGACACCTCTTCCCCAATGCCCGAAGTGTTGCACCACAGTAGACTGCCCGGGGCACACCCGTTTCCCGGTGCCGGAAGTGTCGCCACTTGGGAGGGTGCCCAAGGGACCCCCCTTTCCCCGTGCACGAAGTGTTGCACTTTGAAAAGCCGCCCGGGGCAACCCCCTTTCCCGGTGCCCAAAGTGTTGCCCCTCGGGAGGCCGCTAGGGGGAACTCCCTTCCCCAGTGCCCGAAGTGTCCCCCCTCGGGAGGCCCCCCTGGGGAACCCCCTTTCCCAGTGCCCGAAGTGTCGCCTTTCGGTATGTCGCCTGGGGGAACACCCTTTCCCGGAGCCCGAAGAGTCGCCCCTTGGGAGGCAGCCAGGGGGAACCCCCTTTCTCGGTGCCCAAAATGTCTCCCCTCGCTAGGCCTCTCAGGGCAACCCCCTTCCCCGGTACACAAAGTTTTGCCCCTTGGGAGGCTGCCCGGGGGAACCCCCTTCCACAGTTCTCGAAGTGTCCCCCCTCGGGAGGCCGCTCGGGGGAACCCCCTTCCCCGGTGACCGAAGTGTAGTCCCTTGCGAGGGCGCCTGGCAAAACCCCCTTCCTCGGTGACTGAAGTGTTGTCCCTCGGGATGCCGCCTGGGGAAACCCCCTTCCCTAGAGCCCGAAGTGTCGCCCCTCGGGATGCCGCCCGGGGGAAACCCCCTTCCCTAGAGCCCGAAGTGTCGCCCCTCGGCAGGCCGCCCGGAGGTACCCCCCTTTCCCTGGTGCCCAAAGTGTTGACCCTCGGGAGGCCGCCCGGAGGAACCCCCTTCCCCGGTGCCCAAAGTGTAACCCCACGGAAGGCCGCCTGGGGCAAACTCCTTCCCCGGTACACAAAGTTTTGCCCCTCGGGAGGCTGCCTGGGGAAACCCCATTCCCCGGTACCCAAAGTGTCGCCCCTCATGAGGCCGCCCGGGGGAACCCCCTTCCCCAGAGCGTGAAGTGTCGCCCATCGGAAGGCCACCCGGGGTAACCCCCTTTCCCGGAGCCCGAAGTGTCCACCTTTTGGGAGGCCCCCCTGGGGAACCCCCTTCCTCGGTACCCGAAATGTCGCATTTTGGGATGCCGACTGGGGGAACACCCTTTCCCGGAGCCCGAAGAGTCGCCCCTTGGGAGGCAGCCAGGGGGAACCCCCTTTCCCAGTGCCCAAAGTGTCTCTCCTCGCTAGGCCTCCCGGGGCAACCCCCTTCCCCGGAACACCAAGTGTCGTCCCTCGGGATGCCGCCTGGGGGAACCCCATTCCCCAATACCCAAAGTATAGTCTCTCCGGAGGCCGCCCGGGGTAACCCCCTTCCCCGGTGCCTGAAGTGTCCCCCCTCGGGAAGCCGCCCGGGGGAACCCCCTTCCCCAGTGCCCGAAGTGTCGTCCCTTGGGATGGCGCCCGGGGGAACCCCCTTTCCCAGTTCCCGAAGTGTCACTCCACGGGAAGCCACCCAGGGGACCCTCCTTCCCCGGTGCCTGAAGTGTGGCCGCTTGGGATGCCGCCCGGGGGAACACCCTTCCCCAGTGCCCAAAGTGTCTCCCCTCGGGAGGCTGCCCAGGGGAACCCCCTTTCCCTCAGCATGAAGTGTCGGTAGTCGGGAGGCCGCCCGGGGGAACCTCCTTCCCTGGAGCATGAAGTGTCGCCCCTTGTGAGGCTGCCTGGGGGAACCCACTTTCCCGGAGCCCCAAGTGTCAACCTTTCGGGAGTTTGCCCGGGGGAACCCCCTTTCCCAGTGCCCAAAGCCGCCCTGGGGATCCCCCATCCCCGGTACACGAAGTGTCGTCCCTCGGGAGGCCGACCGGGGGAACCCCCTTCTCTGGTCCCCGAAGTGTCGCCCCTCGGGAGGCTGCCCAGGGGAACCCTCTTCCCCGGAGCGTGAAGCGTTGCCAATTGGGAGGCCGCCTGGGGGAAAACCTTTTCCCGGTGCCCAAAGTGTCAACCTTTCGGGAGTTTGCCCGGGGGAACCCCCTTCCCCTGTGCCCGAAGTGACGCCCCTCGTGAGTCCGCCTGGGGGAACCCCCTTCCCCGGTGCCCGAAGTGTTGTACCACAGTAGGCTGCCCGGGGGTTCCCCCTTTTCCTGGTGCCCGAAGTGTCGCCTCTTGTGAGGCCGCCCGGGGGACCCCCCTTTCCCCGTGCATGAAGTGTCGCTCTTCGAAAAGCCATACGGGGGAACCCCCTTCCCCGGAGCCCAAAGTGTCGACCCTCGGAAGGCTGCCAGGGGATCCCCCTTTCCCTGAGCTCGAAGTGTCGCCCCGCGGGAGGCCACCCGGGGGACCCCTCTTTCCCGGTGCCCTAAATGTCACCCCTCAAGAGGCTGCCCGGGGGACCCCCCTTCCACAGTGCCTGAAGAGTCGCACCACTGTCGGCTTCCCAGGGGAACCCTCTTTCCCAGTACCGAAGTGTCGCCCCTCGGGAGGCCGCCTGGAGGACCCGCCTTCCCCGGTGCCCAAAGTGTCGCACCTCGGAAGGCCGCCCAGCGGACCCGCCTTCCCAAGTGCCCGAAGTGTCGCACCACATTAGGCGTCCCGGGAAACTCCACTTTCCCAGTGCCCGAAATGTTGCCCCTCGGGAGCTCCCGCAGGGGAACCCTTCTTCCGGTGCCCGAAATGTCGCCCCCGGGAGCCCCCGCCGGGGACCCCCCCTGCGTGCCCGAAATGTCGCCCCCCCGAAAACTCCTATTGGGGAGCCCCGGTGCTGAAAATGTGGGCCCTCGGGAACCCCCCTTTGGGGACCTGGGTGCCCAAAACGTAGTCCCTCGGGAATCTCCCTTGGGGACCCCCAGTGCTAAATGTCCCTCGGGAGCCCCACTTGGGGATCCCCAGTGCCCAAAAGGTCGTCCCTCGGAAACCTCCTATTGGGGACTCCCGGTGCCAAAAATGTTTGCCCTCGGGAACCCCCCTTGGGCACCCCCGGTGCCCAAAGCGCCCACACTCAGCCAGCCCCCCCTTTTGGGACCGCCGGCGCCCGAGGCGTCGCCCCACGGCAACCACGCCTCGGTAACCCCGGCGCCGGAGACGTCGTCGCCCCTCGACAACCCACCCTTTGGGACCCCTGGCGCCCAAGGCGACGCCCCTCGGCAACCCCCTCTTGGGGACTTTCATCGCCCAAGGGCTCGCCCCTCGGCAACCCCTCCTTTTGGGACCCCCCAGCGCCTGTGGCGTCGCTCCTTGGCAATCCCCACTTGGGGACCCCCGGCGCCCGAAGCACCGCCCCTCGGCCAGCCCTGCCTTGGGGACCCCCGGCGCCCGAGGCTCCGCCCCTCGGCCAGGCCCGCCTTGGGGTCCCGAGGCGCCCGAGGCGCCGCCTCTTGGCAACCCCTCCATGGGGACCCCCGGCGCCCGAGGGCTCGCCACTCTGTAACCCCCCCATGAGGACCCAAAGCCCCCAAGAGCTTGTCCCATGGCAACCCCCCCTTGGGGAACCCCAGTGCCCGAGGCGTTGTCCCTTGGCAACCCCACCTTGGGGACCCCGGGCGCCCGAGGCGTCGACTCTCGGCAACCCCCCCGTGGGGACCCCCGGCGCCCGAGGCGTTGCCCCTCGGCAACCCCCCCATGGGGACCCCCAGCCCCCGAGGGCTCGTCCCACAGCAACCCCCGTTGGGGAACCCCAGTGCCCAAGGCGTCGCCCCTCGGACACCCCCTTGTGAAGCCCCGGCGCCCAAGGTGTCGACCCTCGGCAACCCCCCCTTGGGGACCCCCGGCGCCCGAGTTTTCGCCTCTTGGCAACGCCCCCTTGGGGATCACTGGCGCTTGAGGCGTTGCCACTCGGGAACACCCCCTTGGGGACCCTCGCCGCCCGAGGTGTCGCCCCTTGGCAACGCCCCCTTGGGGATCACTGGCGCCCGAGGCGTCGCGACTCGGTAACCCCGCCTTGGGGACCCCCGGCGCCCCTCTCTGGGTCCCGAAATTTCACCTCCTGGAAGGCCCCACTGGGGCCCATCACCCCCGGGGCCGGAAATGTCGCCTCCCGGGAGCCCTTGTCAGGGATCTCCCATCCCGGTGTCCAAAATGTCGCCCCCCTGGAGCCCTCGCCAGGGACCCCCCTGTCGGTGCCCGGAGTCTCGCCCCGCGGGAGCCCCTAGTCGGGTACCCCTCCCCCACTGACCGGAATATCTCCCACCAGGAACCCCCGACCGGTGACCCCCTCCCCGGTGCCCAGAATGTCGCCCCCCCAGGAACCCCCCATCGGGGACTACCCCCGGTGTTCGGAATGTCGACCCCCGGTAACCCCCCGCTGGGGACCCCGCCCCGGTGCCCGGAATGTCGCCCCCCCGGGAACCCTCCACCGGGGACCCCCTTTCTGGTGCCTGGAATGTCGCCTCTCGGGAGGCCGATCGGAGGACCACCCTTCCACAGTGTCCGAAGTGTCGCAGCCAGTAGGCTGCCTGCGGGACCCCCCTTTCCCAGTGCCTGAAGTGTCGCCCCTCGGGAGGCCACCCGGGGGACCCGCCTTTCCCGGTACCCAAAGTGTCGCCCCTCGGGAGGCTGCCCGGTGGACCCCCTTTCCCCAGTGCCTGAAGAGTCGCCCCTTGGGAGGCCACCCAGGGGACCCCCCTTTCCCTGAGCACGAAGTGTCGCCTTGTGGGAGGCCGCCCGGGGGACCCCCACTTTCCTGGTGCCTCAAGTGTTGCCCCTCGGGAGGCCGCCCAAGGGACCCCTCTTCCCCTGTGCCCAAAGTGTCGCCTCTTGGGAGGCCACCCGGGGAAACCCCCTTCCCTGGAGCCCGAAGTGTCGCCCCTTGGGACGCCTACCGGGGGAACCCCCTTTCCCTGAGCATGAAGTTTTAAATTTCGGGAGGCCGCCCAAGAGACTCCCCTTTCCCTGAGAGCAAAGTGCCACCTCTAGGGAGGCCGCCAGGGGGAAACCCCTTCCCTGGTGCCCAAAGTGTCGCCTCTCAGGAGGCCGCCCAGAGAAGCCCCTTCCCCGGTGCCCAAAGTGTTGCACCTCGGGAGGCCGACTGGGGGAACCCCCTTCCCTGGTGCCTGAAGTGTTGTCCCTTGGGAGGCCGACTGGGGGAACCCCCTTCCTCGGTACCCGAAGTGTTACCTTTCGGGTGGCCGCCCAAGGCAACCCTCTTCCCCAGTACCTGAAATGTCGCCCCCGGGGAGGCCGCCAGGGGGAACCCCCTTCCCCAGTGCCCGACCTGTCGCCCCTTGGGAGGCCGCCCAGGGGAACCCCCTTCCCCGGTTCTCAAAGTGTCGCCCCTCGGGATGCCGCCCGGGGGAGCCCCCATCCCCTATGCCTGAAGTGTCGCCCCTCGGGAGGCCGCCCGGGGGAGCTCCCTTTCTCTGAGACCGAATTGTCGCCCATCGAGAGGCTGCCCAGGGGAACCCCCTTCCCCAGTGCCTGTAATATCGCCACTCGGGAGGCCGTCCGGGGGAACCCCCTTCCCTACTGCTTGAAGTGTCGCCCCTTGGGAGGCCCCCCAAGGGGAACCCCCTTCCCTGGTGCCCTAAGTGTCGCACCTTGGAGGTCACCCGGGGGTACCCCCTTCCTGGGTGCCTGAAATCTCCCCCTCGGGAGGCTGCTCGGGGAACCCCCCTTCCCCCGTTCCCAAAATGTCGCCCCTGAGGGGCCGTCCGGAGAACCCCCTTCCCGAGTGCCTGAAGTGTCGCCCCTCGGGAAGCCGCCCGGAGGACCCCCATTTCCCGGTGCCCGAAGTGTCGCCCCTCGGGAGGCTGCCCGGGGGACCCCCCTTGCCTGGTGCTCAAAGTGTCACCCCTCAGGACGCCGCCTGGGGGAACCCCCTTCCCCAGTACCCAAAGTGTAGACCCTCGGGAGGCCGCCCGGGGGAGCCCCCTTTCCCTGAGACCGAAGTGTCCCCCCTCAGTAGGCTGCCCGGGGTAACCCACTTCCCCGGAGCCCGAAGTGTCACCCATTGGGACGCCTCCCAGGGGAACCCCCTTTCCCTGAGCCTGAAGTGTCAACTTTCGGGAGGCCTCCCAAGAGACCCCCCTTTCCCTGAGAGCGAAGTGGCGCATCTAGGGAGGCCGAAAGGGGAAGCCCCTTTTTCAGTGCCCGAAGTGTTGCCCCTCGTGAGGCCGCCCGAGGGACGCCCCTTCATTGGTGCCCGAAGTGTCACCCCTCGGGAGGCCGCCCGGGGGACCCCTCTTCCCCAGTGCCCAAAGTGTTGCCTCTCGGGAGGCCCCCCAGGGGAACCCCCTTCCCCGGTGCCCTAAGTGTCGCCCCTCGGGAGGCCGCCAGGGCGACCCCCCTTCCCCGATGCCCGAAGTGTCGCACCACAGTAGGCCGACGGGGGGACCCCCCTTCCTCGGTGCCCGAAGTGTAGCCAATGGGAGGCCGCACGATGGACCCTCCTTCCCCAGTTCCCGAAGTGTCGCACAACAGGAGTGCGCCGGGGCACTGCCCTTTCCCAATGCTTGAAGTGTCGCACCTTGGGAGGCTGCCCAGGGGAACCCCCTTTCCCAGTACCTGAAGTGTTGCCTCTTGGGAGGCCGCCCAGGGGACCCCCATTTTCCGGTGCCCGAAGTGTCGCCCCTCGGGAGGCCAACCGGAGGACCCCCTTTCCCGGTACCCGAAGTGTTACCCTTCGGGAGGTCGCCCAGGGGAACCTCCTTCCCCGGTATCCGAAGTGTCACCCCTCGGGAGGCCGCCGGGGGAACCACCTTCCCGGTGCCAGAAGTGTCGCCCCTCGAGATGCCGCCAGGGGTAACCCCTTCCTTGGTGCCCAAAGTGCCTCCCCTCGGGAGGCCGTCCGGAGGAATCGCCTTCCCCACTGCCCGAAGTGTTGACCCTTCGGGAGGCCCCCCAGGGGAACCCCCTTCCCCGGTGCCCTAAGTGTCGCCCCTCGGGAGGCCGACCGGGGAAACTCCCTTCCCCGGTGCCCAAAGTGTCGCCCCTCAGGAGGCCGACCGGGGGAACTCCCTTCCTTGGTGCCCAAAGTGTCGCCCCTCGGGAGGCCGCCCGGGTGAACCCGTTTCCTGGTGCAAGTAGTGTCACTCCTCGGGAGGCCGCCCGGGTGAGCCCCCTTCCCCGGTGCCCGAAGTGTCGCACCACAGTAGGCCGACGGGGGGACCCCTCATTCCCGGCGCCCGAAGTGTGGCCCCTCGGGAGTCCTCCTGGGGGACCCCCCTTCCTCGGTGCCCGAAGTGTAGCCAATGGGAGGCCGCACGATGGACCCTCCTTCCCCAGTTCCCGAAGTGTCGCACAACAGGAGTGTGCCGGGGCACTGCCCTTTCCCAATGCCTGAAGTGTCGCACCTTGGGAGGCCGCCCAGGGGAACCCCCTTTCCCAGTACCTGAAGTGTTGCCTCTTGGGAGGCCGCCCAGGGGAACCCCCTTCCCCGGTGCCCCAAGTGTTGCACCTCGGGAGGCCACCCGGGGGAAACCCCTTTCCCGGTGCCCGAAGTGCTGCCCCTCGTGAGGCCGCCCGGGGGAAGCCCCTTCCTTGGTGCCCGAAGTGTCCCCCTCGGGAGGCCGCCTAGGGAACCCCCCTTCCCTTGTGCCCAAAGTGTCTCCCTCAGGAAGGCCGCCAGGGGGAGCCTCCTTTCATGGTGTCTGAAGTGTCGCCCCTCGGCAGGCCGCCGGGGGGACCCTCCTTCTCCACTGCCTAAAGTGTCGCCCCTCGAGAGGCCGCCCAGGAGACCCCCCTTTCCCGTTGCCCGGAGTGTTGCCACTGAGGGGCCGCCCTGGGGACCCCCTTTTCCCAGTGCGTGAAGTGTCACCCTTTGGAAGGCCGCCAGGGGGACCACCCTTTCCTGGTGTCTGAAGTGTCGCCCCTCGGGAGGCCACCCGGGGGAACCCCCTTCCCCGGTGCCCAAAGTGTCGCACCACTGTAGGCTGCCCAGGGGAACCCTCTTTCCCAGTACCGAAGTGTCGTCCCTCAGGAGGCCGCCCGGGGGACCCCCTTTTCCTGGTGCCCAAAGTGTCACGCCTCAGAAGGCCGCCCAGCGGACACCCCTTCCCAAGTGCCTGAAGCATCGCACCACAGTAGGCTGACCGGGAAACTCCCCTGTCCCAGTGCCCGAAGTGTCGCCCCTCGGGAGGCCGGCCGGGGGACACCCCTTCCCCAGTGCCCGAAGTGTTGCACCACAGTAGGCTGTCCGGGGCACACCCCTTTCCCGATGCCCAAAGTGTCGCCCTTCGGGAGGCCGCCGGGGGGAACCCTCTTCCATGGTGCTAAAAGTGTCGCTCCTCGAGATGCCGCCAGGGGGAGCCCCCATTTCCTGAGACCGAAGTGTCGCCCCTCAGGAGGCCGCCCAGGGGATCCCCCTTCTCCTGTGCCTGAAGTGTCGCCTCTCAAGAGGCCGCCTGGGGGAACCCTCTTCCATGGTGCTCGAAGTGTTGCCCCTCGGGAGGCCGCCCGGGGGAACCCCCTTCCCCAGTTCCCAAAGTGTCCCCCATCGGGGGGCCGCCCGGGGGAACCCCCTTCCCTCGGTTCTCGAAGTGTCGGCCCTCGGGATGCCGCCCGGGAGAGCCCCCTTCCCCAGTGCCCGAAGGGTCGCTCCTCGGGAAACCGCCCGAGGGAGCCCCCTTTCCCTGAGGCCAAAGTGTCGCCCCTTGGGAGGCCGCCCAGGGGATCCCGTTTCCCCGTGCCCGAAGTGTCGCCACTTGGGAGGGCGCTCAGGGGACCCCCCTTTCCTCGTGCACGAAGTGTCGCACTTTGAAAAGCCGCCCGGGGGAACCCCCTTTTCCCGGTGCCCAAAGTGTCGCCCCTCGGAAGGCCGCCCAGGGGAACCCCCTTTCCCTGAGCTCGAAGTGTCACCCCGCGGGAGGCCGCCTGGGGGACCCGCCTTTCCCAGTGCGTGAAGTGTCTCCCTTCGGGAGGCCGCCAGGGGGACCCTGCTTTCCTGGTGCCTGAAGTGTCGCCCCTCGGCAGGCCGTTTGGGGGAACCCCCTTCCTCAGTACCCGAAGTGTTACCCTTTGGGACTCCATCCAGGGGAACCCCCTTCCCGAGTACCCGAAGTGTCGCCCGTCAGTAGGCCGCCCGGGGGAGCCCCCTTATCCAATGCCTGAATTGTTGCCCATCGGGAGGCCGCGTGGGTGAACCCCCTTCCCAGCGCCCAAAGTGTCGCCCCCTCGGAAGGCCGCCCGGGGCAGCCCCCTTTCCCTGAGAGCGAAGTGTCACCCTTCAGGAGGCCACCATGGGGAACCCCCTTCTCCGGAGCCAGAAGTGTTGCCTCTTGGGACGCCTCCCAGGGGAACTCCCTTTTTCTGAGCCCAAAATGTCAACCTTCGGGAGGCCTGCCAAGAGACCCCCCTTTCCCTGAGACTGAAGTTTTGCCCCTCGGGAGGTCGCCCGGGAGACCCCCCTTCCCCAGTGCCCGAAGTGTTGTACCACAGTAGTCTGCCCGGGGGATCCCCCTTTCCCGGTGCCCGAAGTGTCGCCACTTGGGAGGCCGCCCAAGAGACCCCCCTTTCCCTGAGAGGGAAGTGTCGCCTCTAGGGAGGCCGCCAGGGGGAACCCCCATCCCCAGTGCCTGAAATGTCGCCCCTCGGGATGCCACCAGGGGAAAGCCCCTTTCCCTGAGCTCAAAGTGTCGCCCCGTGGGAGGCCACCCGGGGGAAACCTCTTTCCCGGTGCCCAAAATGTCACCCCTCAGGAGGCCGCCCAGGGGACCTCCCTTCCCCAGTGCCTGAAGTGTCGCACCACTGTCGGCTTCCCAGGGGAACCCTCTTTCCCAGTACCGAAGTGTCACCCCTCGGGAGGCCGCCTGAGGGACCCGCCTTTTCCGGTGCCCAAAGTGTCGCACCTCGGAAGGCCGCCCAGCGGACCCGCCTTCCCAAGTGCCTGAAGTGTCGCACCACATTAGGCTGCCCGGGAAACTCCACTTTCCCAGTGCCCGAAGTGTCACCCCTTGGTCGGCCGCCCGGGGGACCCCCCTTTCCCGGTGCCCAAAGTGTCGCCACTTGGGAGGCCGCCCGGGGGACCCCCCTTTCCTTGTGCACGAAGTGTCGCTCTTCGAAAAGCCGCCCGGGGGAACCCACTTCCCCGGTGCCCAAAGTGTCACCCCTCGGAAGGCTTCCCAGCGGATCCCTCTTTCCCTGAGCTCGAAGTGTCGCCCCGCGGGAGGCCACCCGGGGGACCGCTCTTTCCCAGTGCCCGAAATATCACCTCTCAAGAGGCTGCCCGGGGGAGCCCCCTTCCCCAGTGCCTGAAGTGTCGCACTATTGTAGGCTTCCCAGGGGAACCCTCTTTCCCAGTACCGAAGTGTCGCCCCTCGGGAGGCCGCCCGGGGGACTCGCCTTTTCCGGTGCAGAAAGTGTCGCCCCTCAGGAGACCGCCGGGGGACCCCCCTTTCCCGGTGCCCAAAGTGTCGCGCTTGAGAAGGCCGCCCAGCGAACCCCCTTTCCCAAGTGCCCGAAGTGTCGCCCCTTGGGAGGCCACCTGGGAAACTCCCATTTCCCGGTGCCCGAAGTGTCACCCCTCGGGAGGCTGCCCGGGGGACCCCCCTTCCCCAGTGCCCGAAGTGTTGCACCACAGTAGGCTGCCCGGGGCACACCCGTTTCCAGGTGCCGGAAGTGTCGCCACTTGGGAGGGTGCCCAAGGGACCCCCCTTTCCCCGTGCACGAAGTGTTGCACTTTGAAAAGCCGCCCGGGGCAACCCCCTTTCCCGGTGCCCAAAGTGTTGCCCCTCGGGAGGCCGCTAGGGGGAACTCCCTTCCCCAGTGCCCGAAGTGTCCCCCCTCGGGAGGCCCCCCTGGGGAACCCCCTTTCCCAGTGCCCGAAGTGTCGCCTTTCGGTATGCCGCCTGGGGGAACACCCTTTCCCGGAGCCCGAAGAGTCGCCCCTTGAGAGGCCGCTCGGGGGAACCCCCTTCCCCGGTGCCCAAAGTGTAACCCCACGGAAGGCCGCCTGGGGCAAACTCCTTCCCCGGTACACAAAGTTTTGCCCCTCGGGAGGCTGCCTGGGGGAACCCCCTTCCCCAGAGTGTGAAGTGTCGCCCATCAGGAGGCCACCGGGGGAACCCCCTTTCCGGGAGCCCGAAGTGTCCACCTTTTGGGAGGCCCCCCTGGGGAACCCCTTTCCTCGGTACCCGAAATGTCGCATTTTGGGATGCCGACTGGGGGAACACCCTTTCCCGGAGCCCGAAGAGTCGCCCCTTGGGAGGCAGCCAGGGGGAATCCCCTTTCCCAGTGCCCAAAGTGTCTCCCCTCGCTAGGCCTCCCGGGGCAACCCCCTTCCCCGGAACACCAAGTGTCGTCCCTCGGGATGCCGCCTGGGGGAACCCCATTCCCCAATACCCAAAGTATAGTCTCTCCGGGGGCCGCCCGGGGTAACCCCCTTCCCCGGTGCCTGAAGTGTCCCCCCTCGGGAAGCCGCCCGGGGGAAACCCCTTCCCCAGTGCCCGAAGTGTCGTCCCTCGGGATGGCGCCCGGGGGAACCCCCTTTCCCAGTGCCCGAAGTGTCACTCCACGGGAAGCCACCCAGGGGACCCTCCTTCCCCGGTGCCTGAAGTGTGGCCGCTTGGGATGCCGCCCGGGGGAACACCCTTCCCCAGTGCCCAAAGTGTCTCCCCTCGGGAGGCTGCCCAGGGGAACCCCCTTTCCCTCAGCATGAAGTGTCGGTAGTCGGGAGGCCGCCCGGGGGAACCTCCTTCCCTGGAGCATGAAGTGTCGCCCCTTGTGAGGCTGCCTGGGGGAACCCACTTTCCCGGAGCCCCAAGTGTCAACCTTTTGGGAGTTTGCCCGGGGGAACCTCCTTTCCCAGTGCCCAAAGCCGCCCGGGGGAACCCCCATCCCCGGTACACGAAGTGTCGTCCCTCGGGAGGCCGACCGGGGGAACCCCCTTCTCTGGTGCCCGAAGTGTCGCCCCTCGGGAGGCTGCCCGGGGGAACCCTCTTCCCCGGAGCGTGAAGCGTTGCCAATCGGGAGGCCGCCCGGGGGAAAACCCTTTCCCGGTGCCCAAAGTGTCAACCTTTCGGGAGTTTGCCCGGGGGAACCCCCTTCCCCGGTGCCCAAAGTGTCGCCCCTCGGGAGGCCACCCGGAAAAACCCCCTTCCCTGGTGCTCCAAGTGTCACCCCTTTGGAGGCCGCCCAGGGGAACCCCCTTCCCCTGTGCCCGAAGTGACGCCCCTCGTGAGTCCGCCTGGGGGAACCCCCTTCCCCGGTGCCCGAAGTGTTGTACCACAGTAGGCTGCCCGGGGGTTCCCCCTTTTCCTGGTGCCCAAAGTGTCGCCACTTGGGAGGCCGCCCGGGGGACCCCCCTTTCCCCGTGCATGAAGTGTCGCTCTTCAAAAAGCCATACGGGGGAACCCCCTTCCCCGGAGCCCAAAGTGTCGACCCTCGGAAGGCTGCCAGGGGATCCCCCTTTCCCTGAGCTCGAAGTGTCGCCCCGCGGGAGGCCACCCGGGGGAACCCTCTTTCATGGTGCCATAAGTGTGGCCCCTCGGGAGGCCGCCAGGGGGAGCCCTCTTCCCCAGTGCCATAAGTGTCGCCCCTCGGGAGGCCGCCTGGGGCAACCCCCTTCCCCTGTGCTCAAAGTGTTGCCCCTCGGGATGCCACCCGGGTGAACCCCCTTCCCGAGTTCTTGAAGTGTCGCCCCTAGTGAGGCCGCCCGGGGGAGCCCCCTGTCCCTGAGACAGAAGTGTCGCCCCGCGGGAGGCCGCCCGGGGGAACCCTCTTCTCCGGTGCCCAAAGTGTCGCCCCTCGGGAGGCCACCCAGGGGAACCCTCTTTCCCAGTTCCCGAAATGTCACCTCTCAAGAGGCTGCCCGGGGGAACCCCCTTCCCCAGTGCCTGAAGTGTTGCACCATTGTAGGCTTCCCAGGGGAACCCTCTTTCCCAGTTGCCGAAATGTCACCTCTCAAGAGGCTGCCCGGGGGACCCCCCTTCCCCAGTGCCTGAAGTGTTGCACCATTGTAGGCTTCCCAGGGGAACCCTCTTTCCCAGTACCGAAGTGTCGCCCCTCGGGAGGCCGCCCGGGGGACCCACCTTTTCCGGTGCACAAAGTGTCGCCCCTCGGAGGGCCGACCGGAGGAACTGCATTCCCCGGTACCCAAAGTGTTACCCTTCGGGAGGCCGCCCAGGGGAACCCCCTTCCCCAGTGCCCGAAGTGTCGCAGAACTGTAGGCTACCCAGGGGAACCCTCTTTCCCAGTACCGAAGTGTCGCCCCTCGGGAGACCGCCGGGGGACCCCCCCTTTCCTGGTGCCCAAAGTGTCACGCCTCAGAAGGCCGCCCAGCGAACCCCCTTTCCCAAGTGCCCGAAGTGTCGCACCACAGTAGGCTGCCCGGGAAACTCCCCTTTCCCAGTGCCCGAAGTGTTGCACCACAGTAGGCTGCCCGGGGCACACCCGTTTCCTGGTGCCGGAAGTGTCGCCACTTGGGAGGGTGCCCAGGGGACGCCCCTTTCCCCGTGCACGAAGTGTTGCACTTTGAAAAGCCGCCCGGGGCAACCCCCTTTCCCGGTGCCCAAAGTGTCGCCCCTCGGGAGGCCGCTAGGGGGAACTCCCTTCCCCAGTGCCCGAAGTGTCCCCCCTCGGGAGGCCCCCTTGGGGAACCCCCTTTCCCAGTGCCCGAAGTGTCGCCTTTTGGTATGCCGCCTGGGGGAACACCCTTTCCCGGAGCCCGAAGAGTCGCCCCTCGAGAGGCCGCTCGGGGGAACCCCCTTCCCTGGTGCCTGAAGTGTTGCCCCTCGGCAGGCCGCCTGGGGAAACCCCCTTCCCTGGTGCCCGAAGTGTTGCCCCTCGGGAGGCTGCCCGAGAGAACCCCCTTTCCCTGAGACTGAAGTGTCAACCTGTCGGGAGGCCACCTGGGGGTACCTCCTTCCCCGGTACCCAAAGTGTTGTCCCTCGGGAGGCCGCCCGGGGGAACCCCCTTCCCAAATGCCTGAAGTGTCGCCCCTCGGAGGCCGCCCGAGAGAACCCCCATTCCATGAGACCGAAGTGTCGCCCCTCGGGAGGCCGCCCGGGGGAAACCTCTCCCCCGGAGCATGAAGTGTCGCCCCTTGGGAGGCCGCCCAGCGGAACCCTTTTTCCCAAAGTACGAAGTGTCAAACTATCGGGAGGCCACCTGGGGGTACCCCTTTCCCCGGTACCCAAAGTGTCGCCTTTCGGGATGTCGCCCAGGGGAACCTCCTTCCCCAGTTCCCGAAGTGTCGCCCCTCGGGAGACCACCGGGGGAACCCCCTTCCCCGGTACCCGAAGTGTCTCCCCTCGGGAGGCCCCCCATGGGAACCCCATTTCCCTGAGACCGAAGTGTCAACCTTTCGGGAGGCCACCCAGGGGATCCCCTTTTCGCACAGCCCGAAGTGTCAACCTTTCGGGAGGCCACCCGGGGGAACCCCCTTTCCATTCGACCGAATGTCGCCCCTTGGGAGGCCCGCCTGGGCAAACCCCTTCCCCAATTCCCGAAGGGTCACGCCTAGGGAGGTCGCCTGGGGGAACGCCTTTCCCTGGTGCCCGAGGTGTCGCCCCTCGGCAACTCCCCTTGGGGACCCCCGATGCCCGAAATGTCGTCCGTCAGGATCCCCCTCTTGGGGATCCCCGGTGCCTGAAATGTCGTCGCTCGGGAACCCCCGTTGGGGACCCCCGGTTCCCGAAATATCGTCCGTCGGGAACCTCCCTTGGGGACCCCAAGTGCCTCAAATGTCGTCTGTCGGGAGGCCTTTTTGGGGAGCCCCGGTGCCCAAAATATCGTCCGTCAGGAACCCCCTTTGGGGACGCCCGGCGCCCGAGGTGTCGCCCCTCGGAAAGCCCTTCCTGGGGAACCCCGAAGCCCAAGGTGCCGCCCATCGGCAGCCCCGATTTGGGGACCCGAGGCACCTGAGGTGCCGACCTTCGGCAAGCCCCGCCTTGGGGACCCCCAGTTCCCGAAATGTCGTTCGTCAGGAACCCCCCTTGGGGACCCCCGGTGCCCGAAATGTCGTCCGTCGGGAATCCCCATTGGGGACGCCCGGTTCCCGAAATGTTGTCCCTCGGCAACTCGCCTTGGGGACCCCCAATGCAGAAAATGTCATCCTTTGGGCCCCGGCCAGTGCCCAAAATGTCCTCCCTCGGCAACCCCCCTTTTGGGACCCCTGGCACCCGAGGGACGCGCCTCGGCAACCCCATCTCGGGAACCTTCGGCGCCCGAGACGTCGCCCCTCGGCAACCCCCCCTTCGTGACCCCCGGCGCCCGTGGCGTCACTCCTCGGCAACCCCCCCTTGGGGACCCTCGGCGCCCGTGGCATCGCCCCTCGGCAACCCCCCCTTGGGGACCCACGGCACCTGAGGGCTCGCCCCTCGGCAACCACGCCTTCAGGACCACCGGCGGCCGAGGGACACCCCTCGAAAACCCCCTTTGGGGACCCGCGGCCGCTGAGGGACGGCCCTCGGCAACCCCACCTTGGGGAACCCCGGCGCCCGAGGCGTTGCCCTTCGGCAACCCCCCCTTGAGGACCCCCGGCGCCCGAGGCGTCGCCCCTCGACAACCCTTCCTTGGGGTCCCTCAGTGCCCAAAATGTCGTCCCTCGGGAATCCTCCTTGGGGAACCCGCTGCCCAAAATGTCGTCCTTCGGCAACCCCCCCTTTCGGGGACCCAAGGTGCCCAAGGCGCCTCCCCTCGACAACTCCCCCTTAGGGACCTACGGCGCCCGAGTGCCGCCCCTCGGCAGCCCCCACTTGGGGACCCCCGGCGCCCGAGGCTTTGCCCCATGGTCGGCGCCCATTAGGGACCTCCTGCGCCCGAGGCGCCGCCCCTCGGCCAGCCCCCCTTTGGAGACCCCCGGTGCCCAAAGCGCCCACACTCGGCCAGCCCCCCCTTCTGGGACCGCCGGTGCCCGAGGCGTGGCCCCACGGCAACCACGCCTCGGGGACCCCCGGCGACGGAGGCGTCGCCCCTCGGCAACCCACCCTTTGGCACCCCCGGCGCCCAAGGCGACGGCCCTCAGCAACCCCCCCTTGGGGACCCGCGGCGCCCAAGAGCTTGGCCCTCGGCCAGCCCCGCCTTGGGGATCCGAGGCGCCCGAGGCGCCGCCTCTCGGCCAGCCCCGCCTTGGGGATCCGAGGCGCCCGAGGCGCCGCCCCTCGGCCAGCCCCGCCCTTGAAACCCCCGGCGCCCGAGGCGCCGCCCCTCGGCCAGCCCCACCTTGGGGACCCCGCCCGCGCCCGAGGCTCCGCCCCTCGGCCAGGCCCGGCTTGGGGGCCCTCGGCGCCCGAGGCTCCGCTCCTCGGCCAGCCCCGCCCTGGGGACCCCCGGCGCCCGAGGCACCGCCCCTCGGCAAGCCCCGCCCTGGGGACCCCCGGCGCCCGAGGCGCCGCCCCTCGGCCAGCCCCGCCTTGGGGAGCCCCGGCGCCCGAGGCGCCGCCCCTCGGCCAGCCCCGCCCTGGGGACCCCGGGCGTCCGTGGCATCGCCCCACGGCAACCCCGCCTTGGGGACCTCAGGCGCTCCCCCACCCCGGTGGCCGACATGTCGCCCCCCGGAGTTCCCGCCGGGGACCCCACCTCACGGTGCCCGAGATGCCGCCCCCCGGGAGCCCCCGCCGGGGACCCCCTGTTGCCCGGTGCCCGAAATGTCGCCCCTCGGGTGATCCCGCCGGGGATCCCTCCTTCTGGTGCCCGAAATGTTGCCCCTCGGGAGCCCCCGCCAGGGCCCCTCCTTTTGTGCCCGAAATGTCGCCCCCCGAAAACTCTAATTGGGGAGCCCCGGTGCCAAAAATATGGGCCCTCGGGAACCCCCATTGGGGACACCCAGTGCCCAAAATGTCGGCCCTCGGGAACCCCCCTTGGGCACCCCCGGTGCCCAAAATGTCGGCCTTCGGGAACCCCCTTTGGGGACCCCCGGTGCCAAAAATGTCGTCCCTCCGGAACCCCCCTTGGGGACCCCCGGTGCCCAAAATGTCGGCCCTCGAGAACCCCCCTTGGGGACCCCCGGTGCCCAAAATGTCGGCCCTCCAGAACCCCCCTTGGGGACCCCCGGTGCCCAAAATGTCGGCCCTCGGGAACCCCCCTTGGGGACCCCCGGTGCCCAAAATGTCGGCCCTCGGGAACCCCCCTTGGGGACCCCCGGTGCCCAAAATGTCGTCCCTCGGGAACCCCCCTTGGGGACCCCCGGTGCCCAAAATGTCGGCCCTCGGGAACCCCCCTTGGGGACCCCCGGTGCCCAAAATGTCGGCCCTCGGGAACCCCCTTTGGGGACCCCCGGTGCCAAAAATGTCGGCCCTCCGGAACCCCCCTTGGGGACCCCCGGTGCCCAAAATGTCGTCCCTCGGGAACCCCCCTTAGGGACCCCCGGTGCCCAAAATGTCGGCCCTCGGGAACCCCCCTTGGGGACCCCCGGTGCCCAAAATGTCGTCCCTCGGGAATCCTCCTTGGGGAACCCGCTGCCCGAAATGTCGTCCTTCGGCAACCCCCCCTTTCGGGGACCCAAGGCGCCCAAGGCGCCTCCCCTCGGCAACTCCCCCTTAGGGACCTACGGCGCCCGAGTGCCGCCCCTCGGCAGCCCCGACTTGGGGACCCCCGGCGCCCGAGGCTTTGCCCCATGGCCGGCGCCCATTAGGGACCTCCCGCGCCCGAGGCGCCGCCCCTCGGCCAGCCCCCCTTTGGAGACCCCCGGTGCCCAAAGCGCCCACACTCGGCCAGCCCCCTCTTCTGGGACCGCCGGTGCCCGAGGCGTGGCCCCACGGCAACCACGCCTCGGGGACCCCCGGCGACGGAGGCGTCGCCCCTCGGCAACCCACCCTTTGGCACCCCCAGCGCCCAAGGCGACGGCCCTCAGCAACCCCCCCTTGGGGACCCGCGGCGCCCAAGAGCTTGGCCCTCGGCAAGCTCCCCTTGGGGAGCCCCGGCGCCCGAGGCGCCGCCTCTCGGCCAGCCCCGCCTTGGGGATCCGAGGCGCCCGAGGCGCCGCCCCTCGGCCAGCCCCGCCCTTGAAACCCCCGGCGCCCGAGGCGCCGCCCCTCGGCCAGCCCCACCTTCGGGACCCCGCTGGCGCCCGAGGCTCCGCCCCTCGGCCAGGCCCGGCCTGGGGCCCCTCGGCACCCGAGGCTCCGCCCCTCGGCCAGCCCCGCCCTGGGGACCTCCCGGCGCCTGAGGCACCGCCCCTCGGCAAGCCCCGCCCTGGGGACCCCCGGCGCCCGAGGCGCCGCCCCTCGGCCAGCCCCGCCTTGGGGACCCCCGGCGCCCGAGGCGCCGCCCCTCGGCCAGCCCCGCCCTGGGGACCCCGGGCGTCCGTGGCATCGCCCCACGGCAACCCCGCCTTGGGGACCTCAGGCGCTCCCCCACCCCGGTGGCCGACATGTCGCCCCCCGGAGCTCCCGCCGGGGACCCCACCTCACGGTGCCCGAGATGCCGCCCCCCGGGAGCCCCCGCCGGGGACCCCCTGTTGCCCGGTGCCCGAAATGTCGCCCCTCGGGAGATCCCGCCGGGGATCCCTCCTTCTGGTGCCCTAAATGTTGTCCCCCGGGAGCCCCCGCCAGGGCCCCTCCTTTCGTGCCCGAAATGTCGCCCCCCCGAAAACTCCTATTGGGGAGCCCCGGTGCCAAAAATATGGGCTCTCGGGAACCCCCATTGGGGACCCCCGGTGCCCAAAATGTCGGCCCTCGGGAACCCCCCTTGGGGACCCCCGGTGCCAAAAATGTCGTCCCTCCGGAACCCCCCTTGGGGACCCCCGGTGCCCAAAATGTCGGTTCTCGGGAGCCCCCTCTTGGGGACCCCCGGTGCCCAAAATTTCGGCCCTCGGGAACCCCCCTTGGAGAGCCCCGGTGCCCAAAATTTTGGCCCTCGGGAACCCCCCTTGGGGATCCCCCGTGCCTGGAATGTCGATCCTCGAAAATCCCCTTGGGGTCCCCGCCCAGAGACCGAAATGTCGCCCCCCGGAACCCGCCCCTGGGGACATCCCGCCGGTGCCCGAAATGTCGCCCTCCAGGAGAACCCCGTTGGGGACACCCCCCCCCGGTGCCCGGAATGTCGCCCCCTGGGAACCCCCCGCCGGGGTACTCCCCCCCTATGCCCGGAATGTCACCCCCTGGGAGTTCGCCTTGGGGCCCCCCCTTCCCGGTGCCCAAAATGTCGCCCCTTGGGAGCCCGTCTTGGGGATTCCCCTTGCCGGTGCCCGGAATGTCGCCCCTCAGGAACCCGCCTTGAGGACCCCCCTTCCCAGTGCCCGAAATGTCGACTCTCGGCAATCCCCCCTTGGGGACCCCTGGCTCCTGAGGCTTCGCCCATCGGCAATCCCCCCTCGGGGACCCCTGGCGCCCGAGGGCTCGCCTATCAGCAATCCCTTCTTGGGGACCCCTGGCGCCCGAGGGGTCGCCCTTCGGCAACCCCCTTTTGGGGAACCCTGGCGCCGGAAGCGTCGCCCCTCGGCGATGCCGCCCTTGAGGACCCCCTGCGCCTGAGGGATCGCCCCTCGGCAACCCCGCCTTTGGGGTCCCTCGGCGCCTGTGGCGTCGCCCCTCGACAACCTCCCATTGGGGACCTGCGGCGCCCAAGGGCTCGCCCCTCAGCAACCCTCCCTTTGGGGACACCCGGTGCCCAAATTGACATCCCTCGGGAATTCTCCTTGGGGACCCCCGGTGCCCAAAATGTCGTCCGTCGGGAAACCTCCTTGGGGACCCCCGGTGCCCTGAATGTCGTCCCTCGGTCACCGCCTCTTTGGAGACCCTCAGCGCCCGAGGCGTCACCCTTCGGCAACCCCCCCTTGAGAACCCCCCGGCGCCCGAGGCGTCGCCCCTCGATAACCCCCCATGGGGACCACCGGCATCCGAGGGCTCGTCCCACGGCACCCCCCCCTTGGGGAACCTCAGTGCCCGAGCCGTCGCCCCTCGGTAACACCCCTCTGGGGCCCCCCGGCGCCCGAGGCGTCGACCTTCGGCAGCCCCCCTTTTGGGGACCCCCAGCGCCTGAGGTGTCGCCTCTTGGCAATGCCCCCTTGGGGATCACTGGTGACCGAGGCGTCGCCCCTCAGCAACCCCCCCATGGGACCCCCTGGCGCCTGAAACTTTGCACCTCGGCAACTTCGCCTTGGGGACCCCAGGCGCTCCCCATCCTGGTGCCCGACACGTCGTTCCCCCGGAGTTCCCGCCGGGTACCCCACCTCACGGTGCCCGAGATGCCGCCCCCTGGGAGCGCCCGCCGGGGACCCTGCTCCCGTTGTTCGAAATACCGCCCCTCGGGAGCCCCTGCCGGGCACCCCCCGGCGCCCGGTGCCCGAAAAGTTGCCCCTCGGGAGCTCCCGTTGGGGATCCCTCCTTCCGGTGCCCGAAATGTCGCCCCCGGGAGCCCCCGCCGGGGACCCCCCTGCGGGCCCGAAATGTCGCCCCCCCGAAAACTCCTATTGGGGAGCCCCGGTGCTGAAAATGTGGGTCCTCGGGAACCCCCCTTTGGGGACCCGGGTGCCCAAAACGTAGTCCATCGGGAATCTCCCTTGGGGACCCCCAGTGCTAAATGTCCCTCGGGAGACCCACTTGGGGATCCCCAGTGCCCAAAAGGTCGTCCCTCGGAAACCTCCTATTGGGGACTCCCGGTGCCAAAAATGTTTGCCCTCGGGAACCCCCCTTGGGCACCCCCGGTGCCCAAAGCGCCCACACTCAGCCAGCCCCCCCTTTTGGGACCGCCGGCGCCCGAGGCGTCGCCCCACGGCAACCACGCCTCGGTAACCCCGGCGCCGGAGACGTCGTCGCCCCTCGACAACCCACCCTTTGGGACCCCTGGCGCCCAAGGCGACGCCCCTCGGCAACCCCCTCTTGGGGACTTTCATCGCCCAAGGGCTCGCCCCTCGGCAACCCCTCCTTTTGGGACCCCCCAGCGCCCGTGGCGTCGCTCCTTGGCAATCCCCACTTGGGGACCCCCGGCGCCAGAAGCACCGCCCCTCGGCCAGCCCTGCCTTGGGGACCCCCGGCGCCCGAGGCTCCGCCCCTCGGCCAGGCCCGCCTTGGGGTCCCGAGGTGCCCGAGGCGCCGCCTCTTGGCAACCCCTCCATGGGGACCCCCGGCGCCCGAGGGCTCGCCACTCTGTAGCCCCCCATGGGGACCCAAAGCCCTCAAGAGCTTGTCCCATGGCAACCCCCCTTGGGGAACCCCAGTGCCCGAGGCGTTGTCCCTTGGCAACCCCACCTTGGGGACCCCGGGCGCCCGAGGCGTCGACTCTCGGCAACCCCCCCGTGGGGACCCCCGGCGCCCGAGGCGTTGCCCCTCGGCAACCCCCCCATGGGGACCCCAAGCCCCCGAGGGCTCGTCTCACAGCAACCCCCGTTGGGGAACCCCAGTGCCCAAGGCGTCGCCCCTCGGACACCCCCTTGTGAAGCCCCGGCGCCCAAGGTGTCGACCCTCGGCAACCCCCCCTTGGGGACCCCCGGCGCCCGAGTTTTCGCCTCTTGGCAACGCCCCCTTGGGGATCACTGGCGCTTAAGGCGTTGCCACTCGGGAACACCCCCTTGGGGACCCTCGCCGCCTGAGGTGTCGCCTCTTGGCAACGCCCCCTTGGGGATAACTGGCGCCCGAGGCGTCGCGACTCGGTAACCCCGCCTTGGGGACCCCCGGCGCCCCTCTCTGGGTCCCGAAATTTCACCTCCTGGAAGGCCCCACTGGGGCCCATCACCCCCGGGGCCGGAAATGTCGCCTCCCGGGAGCCCTTGTCAGGGACCTCCCATCCCGGTGTCCAAAATGTCGCCCCCCTGGAGCCCTCGCCAGGGACCCCCCCCGTCGGTGCCTGGAGTCTCGCCCCGCGGGAGCCCCTAGCCGGGTACCCCTCCCCCACTGACCAGAATGTCTCCCACCAGGAACCCCCGACCGGTGCCCCCCTTCCCGGTGCCCAGAATGTCGCCCCCCCAGGAACCCCCCATCGGGGACTACCCCCGGTGTTCGGAATGTCGACCCCCGGTAACCCCCCGCTGGGGACCCCCCCCCGGTGCCCGGAATGTCGCCCCCCCGGGAACCCTCCGCCGGGGACCCCCTTTCTGGTGCCTGGAATGTCGCCCCTCGGGAGGCCGATCGGAGGACCACCCTTCCACAGTGCCCGAAGTGTCGCAGCCAGTAGGCTGCCTGCAAGACCCCCCTTTCCCAGTGCCTGAAGTGTCGCCCCTCGGGAGGCCACCCGGGGGACCCGCCTTTCCCGGTACCCAAAGTGTCGCCCCTCGGGAGGCTGCCCGGTGGACCCCCTTTCCCCAGTGCCTGAAGAGTCGCCCCTTGGGAGGCCACCCAGGGGACCCCCCTTTCCCTGAGCACGAAGTGTCGCCTTGTGGGAGGCCGCCCGGGGGACCCCCACTTTCCTGGTGCCTCAAGTGTTGCCCCTCGGGAGGCCGCCCAAGGGACCCCTCTTCCCCTGTGCCCGAAGTGTCGCCTCTTGGGAGGCCACCCGGGGAAACCCCCTTCCCTGGAGTCCGAAGTGTCGCCCCTTGGGACGCCTACCGGGGGAACCCCCTTTCCCTGAGCATGAAGTGTCAAATTTCGGGAGGCCGCCCAAGAGACCCCCCTTTCCCTGAGAGCGAAGTGCCACCTCTAGGGAGGCCGCCAGGGGGAAACCCCTTCCCTGGTGCCCAAAGTGTCGCCTCTCAGGAGGCCGCCCAGAGAAGCCCCTTCCCCGGTGCCCAAAGTGTTGCACCTCGGGAGGCCGACTGGGGGAACCCCCTTCCCTGGTGCCTGAAGTGTTGTCCCTTGGGAGGCCGACTGGGGGAACCCCCTTCCTCGGTACCCGAAGTGTTACCTTTCGGGTGGCCGCCCAAGGCAACCCTCTTCCCCAGTACCTGAAATGTCGCCCCCGGGGAGGCCGCCAGGGGGAACCCCCTTCCCCAGTGCCCGACCTGTCGCCCCTTGGGAGGCCGCCCAGAGGAACCCCCTTCCCCGGTTCTCAAAGTGTCGCCCCTCGGGATGCCGCCCGGGGGAGCCCCCATCCCCTATGCCTGAAGTGTCGCCCCTCGGGAGGCCGCCCGGGGGAGCTCCCTTTCTCTGAGACCGAATTGTCGCCCATCGAGAGGCTGCCCAGGGGAACCCCCTTCCCCAGTGCCTGAAATGTCGTCACTCGGGAGGCCGTCCGGGGGATCCCCCTTCCCCACTGCTTGAAGTGTCGCCCCTTGGGAGGCCCCCCAAGGGGAACCCCCTTCCCTGGTGCCCTAAGTGTCGCACCTTGGAGGTCACCCGGGGGTACCCCCTTCCTGGGTGCCTGAAATCTCCCCCTCGGGAGGCTGCTCGGGGAACCCCCCTTCCCCCGTTCCCAAAATGTCGCCCCTGAGGGGCCGTCCGGAGAACCCCCTTCCTGAGTGCCTGAAGTGTCGCCCCTCGGGAAGCCACCCGGAGGACCCCCATTTCCCGGTGCCCGAAGTGTCGCCCCTCGGGAGGCTGCCCGGGGGACCCCCCTTGCCTGGTGCTCAAAGTGTCACCCCTCAGGACGCCGCCTGGGGGAACCCCCTTCCCCAGTACCCGAAGTGTAGCCCCTCGGGAGGCCGCCCGGGGGAGCCCCCTTTCCCTGAGACCGAAGTGTCCCCCCTCAGTAGGCCGCCCGGGGTAACCCACTTCCCCGGAGCCCGAAGTGTCACCCATTGGGACGCCTCCCGGGGGAACCCCCTTTCCCTGAGCCTGAAGTGTAAACTTTCGGGAGGCCTCCCAAGAGACCCCCCTTTCCCTGAGAGCGAAGTGGCGCATCTAGGGAGGCCGAAAGGGGAAGCCCCTTTTTCAGTGCCCGAAGTGTTGCCCCTCGTGAGGCCGCCCGAGGGACGCCCCTTCATTGGTGCCCGAAGTGTCACCCCTCGGGAGGCCGCCCGGGGGACCCCCCTTCCCCAGTGCCCAAAGTGTTGCCTCTCGGGAGGCCCCCCAGGGGAACCCCCTTCCCCGGTGCCCTAAGTGTCGCCCCTCGGGAGGCCGCCTGCCGGGGGAACCCCCTTCCCCGATGCCCAAAGTGTCACCCCTCGGGAGGCCGCCCGGGTGAACCCCTGTTTCCTGGTGCAAGTAGTGTCACTCCTCGGGAGGCCGCCCGGGCGAGCCCCCTTCCCCGGTGCCCGAAGTGTCGCACCACAGTAGGCCGACGGGGGGACCCCCCTTTCCCGGCGCCCGAAGTGTCGCCCCTCGGGAGTCCTCCTGGGGGACCCCCCTTCCTCGGTGCCCGAAGTGTAGCCAATGGGAGGCCGCACGATGGACCCTCCTTCCCCAGTTCCCGAAGTGTCGCACAACAGGAGTGCGCCGGGGCACTGCCCTTTCCCAATGCCTGAAGTGTCGCACCTTGGGAGGCCGCCCAGGGGAACCCCCTTTCCCAGTACCTGAAGTGTTGCCTCTTGGGAGGCCGCCCAGGGGACCCCCATTTTCCGGTGCCTGAAGTGTCGCCCCTCGGGAGGCCAACCGGAGGACCCCCTTCCCCCGGTACCCGAAGTGTTACCCTTCGGGAGGTCGCCCAGGGGAACCTCCTTCCCCGGTACCCGAAGTGTCACCCCTCGGGAGGCCGCCGGGGGAACCACCTTCCCGGTGCCAGAAGTGTTGCCCCTCGAGATGCTGCCAGGGGTAACCCCTTCCTTGGTGCCCAAAGTGCCTCCCCTCGGGAGGCCGTCCGGAGGAATCGCCTTCCCCACTGCCCGAAGTGTTGACCCTTCGGGAGGCCCCCCAGGGGAACCCCCTTCCCCGGTGCCCTAAGTGTCGCCCCTCGGGAGGCCGACCGGGGAAACTCCCTTCCCCGGTGCCCAAAGTGTCGCCCCTCGGGAGGCCGCCCGGGTGAACCCGTTTCCTGGTGCAAGTAGTGTCACTCCTCGGGAGGCCGCCCGGGCGAGCCCCCTTCCCCGGTGCCCGAAGTGTCGCACCACAGTAGGCCGACGGGGGGACCCCCCTTTCCCGGCGCCCGAAGTGTCGCCCCTCGGGAGTCCTCCTGGGGGACCCCCCTTCCTCGGTGCCCGAAGTGTAGCCAATGGGAGGCCGCACGATGGACCCTCCTTCCCCAGTTCCCGAAGTGTCGCACAACAGGAGTGCGCCGGGGCACTGCCCTTTCCCAATGCCTGAAGTGTCGCACCTTGGGAGGCCGCCCAGGGGAACCCCCTTTCCCAGTACCTGAAGTGTTGCCTCTTGGGAGGCCGCCCGGGGGAACCCCCTTCCCCGGTGCCCCAAGTGTTGCCCCTCGTGAGGCCGCCCGGGGGAAGCCCCTTCCTTGGTGCCCGAAGTGTCCCCCTCGGCAGGCCGCCCAGGGAAACCTCCTTCCCCGGTACGCGAAGTATCGCCCCTCGGGAGGCCACCAGGGGGAACCCCCTTTCATGGTGCCATAAGTGTGGCCCCTCGGGAGGCCGCCAGGGGGAGCCCTCTTCCCCAGTGCCATAAGTGTCGCCCCTCGGGAGGCCGCCTGGGGCAACCCCCTTCCCCTGTGCTCAAAGTGTCGCCCCTCGGGATGCCACCCGGGTGAACCCCCTTCCCGAGTTCTTGAAGTGTCGCCCCTAGTGAGGCCGCCCGGGGGAGCCCCCTGTCCCTGAGACAGAAATGTCGCCCCGCGGGAGGCCGCCCGGGGGAACCCTCTTCTCCGGTGCCCAAAGTGTCGCCCCTCGGGAGGCCACCCAGGGGAACCCTCTTTCCCAGTTCCCGAAATGTCACCTCTCAAGAGGCTGCCCGGGGGAACCCCCTTCCCCAGTGCCTGAAGTGTTGCACCATTGTAGGCTTCCCAGGGGAACCCTCTTTCCCAGTTGCCGAAATGTCACCTCTCAAGAGGCTGCCCGGGGGACCCCCCTTCCCCAGTGCCTGAAGTGTTGCACCATTGTAGGCTTCCCAGGGGAACCCTCTTTCCCAGTACCGAAGTGTCGCCCCTCGGGAGGCCGCCCGGGGGACCCGCCTTTTCCGGTGCACAAAGTGTCGCCCCTCGGAGGGCCGACCGGGGGAACTGCATTCCCCGGTACCCAAAGTGTTACCCTTCGGGAGGCCGCCCAGGGGAACCCCCTTCCCCAGTGCCCGAAGTGTCGCAGAACTGTAGGCTACCCAGGGGAACCCTCTTTCCCAGTACCGAAGTGTCGCCCCTCGGGAGACCGCCGGGGGACCCCCCCTTTCCTGGTGCCCAAAGTGTCACGCCTCAGAAGGCCGCCCAGCGAACCCCCTTTCCCAAGTGCCCGAAGTGTCGCACCACAGTAGGCTGCCCGGGAAACTCCCCTTTCCCAGTGCCCGAAGTGTTGCACCACAGTAGGCTGCCCGGGGCACACCCGTTTCCCGGTGCCGGAAGTGTCGCCACTTGGGAGGGTGCCCAGGGGACCCCCCTTTCCCCGTGCACGAAGTGTTGCACTTTGAAAAGCCGCCCGGGGCAACCCCGTTTCCCGGTGCCCAAAGTGTTGCCCCTCGGGAGGCCGCTAGGGGGAACTCCCTTCCCCAGTGCCCAAAGTGTCGCCCCTCGGGAGGCCGCCCGGGTGAACCCGTTTCCTGGTGCAAGTAGTGTCACTCCTCGGGAGGCCGCCCAGGCGAGCCCCCTTCCCCGGTGCCTGAAGTGTCGCACCACAGTAGGCCGACGGGGGGACCCCCCTTTCCCGGCGCCCGAAGTGTTGTCCCTCGGGAGTCCTCCTGGGGGACCCACATTCCTCGGTGCCCGAAGTGTAGCCAATGGGAGGCCGCACGATGGACCCTCCTTCCCCAGTTCCCGAAGTGTCGCACAACAGGAGTGCTCCGGGGCACTGCCCTTTCCCAATGCCTGAAGTGTCGCACCTTGGGAGGCCGCCCAGGGGAACCCCCTTTCCCAGTACCTGAAGTGTTGCCTCTTGGGAGGCCGCCCGGGGGAACCCCCTTCCCCGGTGCCCCAAGTGTTGCCCCTCGTGAGGCCGTTCGGGGGAAGCCCCTTCCTTGGTGCCCGAAGTGTCCCCCTCGGCAGGCCGCCCAGGGAAACCTCCTTCCCCGGTACGCGAAGTATCGCCCCTCGGGAGGCCACCAGGGGGAACCCCCTTCCCGGTGCCATAAGTGTGGCCCCTCGGGAGGCCGCCAGGGGGAGCCCTCTCCCCCAGTGCCATAAGTATCGCCCCTCGGGAGGCCACCTGGGGCAACCCCCTTCCCCTGTGCTCAAAGTGTCGCCCCTCGGGATGCCACCCGGGTGAACCCCCTTCCCGAGTTCTTGAAGTGTCGCCCCTAGTGAGGCCGCCCGGGGGAGCCCCCTGTCCCTGAGACAGAAATGTCGCCCCGCGGGAGGCCGCCCGGGGGAACCCTCTTCTCCGGTGCCCAAAGTGTCGCCCCTCGGGAGGCCACCCAGGGGAACCCTCTTTCCCAGTTCCCGAAATGTCACCTCTCAAGAGGCTGCCCGGGGGAACCCCCTTCCCCAGTGCCTGAAGTGTTGCACCATTGTAGGCTTCCCAGGGGAACCCTCTTTCCCAGTTGCCGAAATGTCACCTCTCAAGAGGCTGCCCGGGGGACCCCCCTTCCCCAGTGCCTGAAGTGTTGCACCATTGTAGGCTTCCCAGGGGAACCCTCTTTCCCAGTACCGAAGTGTCGCCCCTCGGGAGGCCGCCCGGGGGACCCGCCTTTTCCGGTGCACAAAGTGTCGCCCCTCGGAGGGCCGACCGGGGGAACTGCATTCCCCGGTACCCAAAGTGTTACCCTTCGGGAGGCCGCCCAGGGGAACCCCCTTCCCCAGTGCCCGAAGTGTCGCAGAACTGTAGGCTACCCAGGGGAACCCTCTTTCCCAGTACCGAAGTGTCGCCCCTCGGGAGACCGCCGGGGGACCCCCCCTTTCCTGGTGCCCAAAGTGTCACGCCTCAGAAGGCCGCCCAGCGAACCCCCTTTCCCAAGTGCCCGAAGTGTCGCACCACAGTAGGCTGCCCGGGAAACTCCCCTTTCCCAGTGCCCGAAGTGTTGCACCACAGTAGGCTGCCCGGGGCACACCCGTTTCCCGGTGCCGGAAGTGTCGCCACTTGGGAGGGTGCCCAGGGGACCCCCCTTTCCCCGTGCACGAAGTGTTGCACTTTGAAAAGCCGCCCGGGGCAACCCCCTTTCCCGGTGCCCAAAGTGTTGCTCCTCGGGAGGCCGCTAGGGGGAACTCCCTTCCCCAGTGCCCGAAGTGTCCCCCCTCGGGAGGCCCCCTTGAGGAACCCCCTTTCCCAGTGCCCGAAGTGTCAACCTGTCGGGAGGCCACCTGGGGGTACCTCCTTCCCCGGTACCCAAAGTGTTGTCCCTCGGGAGGCCGCCCGGGGGAACCCCCTTCCCAAATGCCTGAAGTGTCGCCCCTCGGAGGCCGCCCGAGAGAACCCCCATTCCATGAGACCGAAGTGTCGCCCCTCGGGAGGCCGCCCGGGGGAAACCTCTCCCCCGGAGCATGAAGTGTCGCCCCTTGGGAGGCCGCCCAGCGGAACCCTTTTTCCCAAAGCACGAAGTGTCAAACTATCGGGAGGCCACCTGGGGGTACCCCTTTCCCCGGTACCCAAAGTGTCGCCTTTCGGGATGCCGCCCAGGGGAACCTCCTTCCCCAGTTCCCGAAGTGTCGCCCCTCGGGAGACCACCGGGGGAACCCCCTTCCCCGGTACCCGAAGTGTCTCCCCTCGGGAGGCCCCCCATGGGAACCCCATTTCCCTGAGACCGAAGTGTCAACCTTTCGGGAGGGCACCCAGTGGATCCCCTTTTCGCACAGCCCGAAGTGTCAACCTTTCGGGAGGCCACCCGGGGGAACCCCCTTTCCATTCGACCGAATGTCGCCCCTTGGGAGGCCCGCCTGGGCAAACCCCTTCCCCAATTCCCGAAGGGTCACGCCTAGGGAGGTCGCCTGGGGGAACGCCTTTCCCTGGTGCCCGAGGTGTCGCCCCTCGGCAACTCCCCTTGGGGACCCCCGATGCCCGAAATGTCGTCCGTCAGGATCCCCCTCTTGGGGATCCCCGGTGCCTGAAATGTCGTCGCTCGGGAACCCCCGTTGGGGACCCCCGGTTCCCGAAATATCGTCCGTCAGGAACCTCCCTTGGGGACCCCAAGTGCCTCAAATGTCGTCTGTCGGGAGGCTTTTTTGGGGAGCCCCGGTGCCCAAAATATCGTCCGTCAGGAACCCCCTTTGGGGACGCCCGGCGCCCGAGGTGTCGCCCCTCGGAAAGCCCTTCCTGGGGAACCCCGAAGCCCAAGGTGCTGCCCATCGGCAGCCCCGCTTTGGGGACCCGAGGCACCTGAGGCGCCGACCTTCGGCAAGCCCCGCCTTGGGGACCCCCAGTTCCCGAAATGTCGTTCGTCAGGACCCCCCCTTGGGGACCCCCGGTGCCCGAAATGTCGTCCGTCGGGAATCCCCATTGGGGACGCCCGGTTCCCGAAATGTTGTCCCTCGGCAACTCCCCTTGGGGACCCCCAATGCAGAAAATGTCGTCCTTTGGGCCCCGGCCAGTGCCCAAAATGTCCTCCCTCGGCAACCCCCCTTTTGGGACCCCCGGCACCCGAGGGACGCGCCTCGGCAACCCCATCTCGGGAACCTTCGGCGCCCGAGACGTCGCCCCTCGGCAACCCCCCCTTCGGGACCCCCGGCGCCCGTGGCGTCACTCCTCGGCAACCCCCCCTTGGGGACCCTCGGCGCCCGTGGCATCGCCCCTCGGCAACCCCCCCTTCGGGACCCCCGGCGCCCGTGGCGTCACTCCTCGGCAACCCCCCCTTGGGGACCCTCGGCGCCCGTGGCATCGCCCCTCGGCAACCCCCCCTTGGGGACCCACGGCACCTGAGGGCTCGCCCCTCGGCAACCACGCCTTCAGGACCACCGGCGGCCGAGGGACACCCCTCGAAAACCCCCTTTGGGGACCCGCGGCCGCTGAGGGACGGCCCTCGGCAACCCCACCTTGGGGAACCCCGGCGCCCGAGGCGTTGCCCTTCGGCAACCCCCCCTTGAGGACCCCCGGCGCCCGAGGCGTCGCCCCTCGACAACCCTTCCTTGGGGTCCCTCAGTGCCCAAAATGTCGTCCCTCGGGAATCCTCCTTGGGGAACCCGCTGCCCGAAATGTCGTCCTTCGGCAACCCCCCCTTTCGGGGACCCAAGGTGCCCAAGGCGCCTCCCCTCGACAACTCCCCCTTAGGGACCTACGGCGCCCGAGTGCCGCCCCTCGGCAGCCCCCACTTGGGGACCCCCGGCGCCCGAGGCTTTGCCCCATGGCCGGCGCCCATTAGGGACCTCCCGCGCCCGAGGCGCCGCCCCTCGGCCAGCCCCCCTTTGGAGACCCCCGGTGCCCAAAGCGCCCACACTCGGCCAGCCCCCTCTTCTGGGACCGCCGGTGCCCGAGGCGTGGCCCCACGGCAACCACGCCTCGGGGACCCCCGGCGACGGAGGCGTCGCCCCTCGGCAACCCACCCTTTGGCACCCCCGGCACCCAAGGCGACGGCCCTCAGCAACCCCCCCTTGGGGACCCGCGGCGCCCAAGAGCTTGGCCCTCGGCAAGCTCCCCTTGGGGAGCCCCGGCGTCCGAGGCGCCGCCTCTCGGCCAGCCCCGCCTTGGGGATCCGAGGCGCCCGAGGCGCCGCCTCTCGGCCAGCCCCGCCTTGGGGATCCGAGGCGCCCGAGGCGCCGCCCCTCGGCCAGCCCCGCCCTTGAAACCCCCGGCGCCCGAGGCGCCGCCCCTCGGCCAGCCCCACCTTGGGGACCCCGCCCGCGCCCGAGGCTCCGCCCCTCGGCCAGGCCCGGCTTGGGGGCCCTCGGCGCCCGAGGCTCCGCTCCTCGGCCAGCCCCGCCCTGGGGACCCCCGGCGCCCGAGGCACCGCCCCTCGGCAAGCCCCGCCCTGGGGACCCCCGGCGCCCGAGGCGCCGCCCCTCGGCCAGCCCCGCCTTGGGGAGCCCCGGCGCCCGAGGCGCCGCCCCTCGGCCAGCCCCGCCCTGGGGACCCCGGGCGTCCGTGGCATCGCCCCACGGCAACCCCGCCTTGGGGACCTCAGGCGCTCCCCCACCCCGGTGGCCGACATGTCGCCCCCCGGAGTTCCCGCCGGGGACCCCACCTCACGGTGCCCGAGATGCCGCCCCCCGGGAGCCCCCGCCGGGGACCCCCTGTTGCCCGGTGCCCGAAATGTCGCCCCTCGGGTGATCCCGCCGGGGATCCCTCCTTCTGGTGCCCGAAATGTTGCCCCTCGGGAGCCCCCGCCAGGGCCCCTCCTTTTGTGCCCGAAATGTCGCCCCCCCGAAAACTCTAATTGGGGAGCCCCGGTGCCAAAAATATGGGCCCTCGGGAACCCCCATTGGGGACACCCAGTGCCCAAAATGTCGGCCCTCGGGAACCCCCCTTGGGGACCCCCGGTGCCCAAAATGTCGGCCTTCGGGAACCCCCTTTGGGGACCCCCGGTGCCAAAAATGTCGTCCCTCCGGAACCCCCCTTGGGGACCCCCGGTGCCCAAAATGTCGGCCCTCGAGAACCCCCCTTGGGGACCCCCGGTGCCCAAAATGTCGGCCCTCGGGAACCCCCCTTGGGGACCCCCGGTGCCCAAAATGTCGGCCCTCGGGAACCCCCCTTTGGGGACCCCCGGTGCCCAAAATGTCGTCCCTCGGGAACCCCCCTTGGGGACCCCCGGTGCCCAAAATGTCGGCCCTCGGGAACCCCCCTTGGGGACCCCCGGTGCCCAAAATGTCGGCCCTCGGGAACCCCCTTTGGGGACCCCCGGTGCCAAAAATGTCGGCCCTCCGGAACCCCCCTTGGGGACCCCCGGTGCCCAAAATGTCGTCCCTCGGGAACCCCCCTTGGGGACCCCCGGTGCCCAAAATGTCGGCCCTCGGGAACCCCCCTTGGGGACCCCCGGTGCCCAAAATGTCGTCCCTCGGGAATCCTCCTTGGGGAACCCGCTGCCCGAAATGTCGTCCTTCGGCAACCCCCCCTTTCGGGGACCCAAGGCGCCCAAGGCGCCTCCCCTCGGCAACTCCCCCTTAGGGACCTACGGCGCCCGAGTGCCGCCCCTCGGCAGCCCCGACTTGGGGACCCCCGGCGCCCGAGGCTTTGCCCCATGGCCGGCGCCCATTAGGGACCTCCTGCGCCCGAGGCACCGCCCCTCGGCCAGCCCCCCTTTGGAGACCCCCGGTGCCCAAAGCGCCCACACTCGGCCAGCCCCCCCTTCTGGGACCGCCGGTGCCCGAGGCGTGGCCCCACGGCAACCACGCCTCGGGGACCCCCGGCGACGGAGGCGTCGCCCCTCGGCAACCCACCCTTTGGCACCCCCAGCGCCCAAGGCGACGGCCCTCAGCAACCCCCCCTTGGGGACCCGCGGCGCCCAAGAGCTTGGCCCTCGGCAAGCTCCCCTTGGGGAGCCCCGGCGCCCGAGGCGCCGCCTCTCGGCCAGCCCCGCCTTGGGGATCCGAGGCGCCCGAGGCGCCGCCCCTCGGCCAGCCCCGCCCTTGAAACCCCCGGCGCCCGAGGCGCCGCCCCTCGGCCAGCCCCACCTTCGGGACCCCGCTGGCGCCCGAGGCTCCGCCCCTCGGCCAGGCCCGGCCTGGGGCCCCTCGGCACCCGAGGCTCCGCCCCTCGGCCAGCCCCGCCCTGGGGACCTCCCGGCGCCTGAGGCACCGCCCCTCGGCAAGCCCCGCCCTGGGGACCCCCGGCGCCCGAGGCGCCGCCCCTCGGCCAGCCCCGCCTTGGGGACCCCGCTGGCGCCCGAGGCTCCGCCCCTCGGCCAGGCCCGGCCTGGGGCCCCTCGGCACCCGAGGCTCCGCCCCTCGGCCAGCCCCGCCCTGGGGACCTCCCGGCGCCTGAGGCACCGCCCCTCGGCAAGCCCCGCCCTGGGGACCCCCGGCGCCCGAGGCGCCGCCCCTCGGCCAGCCCCGCCTTGGGGACCCCCGGCGCCCGAGGCGCCGCCCCTCGGCCAGCCCCGCCCTGGGGACCCCGGGCGTCCGTGGCATCGCCCCACGGCAACCCCGCCTTGGGGACCTCAGGCGCTCCCCCACCCCGGTGGCCGACATGTCGCCCCCCGGAGCTCCCGCCGGGGACCCCACCTCACGGTGCCCGAGATGCCGCCCCCCGGGAGCCCCCGCCGGGGACCCCCTGTTGCCCGGTGCCCGAAATGTCGCCCCTCGGGAGATCCCGCCGGGGATCCCTCCTTCTGGTGCCCTAAATGTTGTCCCCCGGGAGCCCCCGCCAGGGCCCCTCCTTTCGTGCCCGAAATGTCGCCCCCCCGAAAACTCCTATTGGGGAGCCCCGGTGCCAAAAATATGGGCTCTCGGGAACCCCCATTGGGGACCCCCGGTGCCCAAAATGTCGGCCCTCGGGAACCCCCCTTGGGGACCCCCGGTGCCAAAAATGTCGTCCCTCCGGAACCCCCCTTGGGGACCCCCGGTGCCCAAAATGTCGGTTCTCGGGAGCCCCCTCTTGGGGACCCCCGGTGCCCAAAATTTCGGCCCTTGGAAACCCCCCTTGGAGAGCCCCGGTGCCCAAAATTTTGGCCCTCGGGAACCCCCCTTGGGGATCCCCCGTGCCTGGAATGTCGATCCTCGAAAATCCCCTTGGGGTCCCCGCCCGGAGACCGAAATGTCGCCCCCCGGAACCCGCCCCTGGGGACATCCCGCCGGTGCCCGAAATGTCGCCCTCCAGGAGAACCCCGTTGGGGACACCCCCCCCCGGTGCCCGGAATGTCGCCCCCTGGGAACCCCCCGCCGGGGTACTCCCCCCCTATGCCCGGAATGTCACCCCCTGGGAGTTCGCCTTGGGGCCCCCCCTTCCCGGTGCCCAAAATGTCGCCCCTTGGGAGCCCGTCTTGGGGATTCCCCTTGCCGGTGCCCGGAATGTCGCCCCTCAGGAACCCGCCTTGAGGACCCCCCTTCCCAGTGCCCGAAATGTCGACTCTCGGCAATCCCCCCTTGGGGACCCCTGGCTCCTGAGGCTTCGCCCATCGGCAATCCCCCCTCGGGGACCCCTGGCGCCCGAGGGCTCGCCTATCAGCAATCCCTTCTTGGGGACCCCTGGCGCCCGAGGGGTCGCCCTTCGGCAACCCCCTTTTGGGGAACCCTGGCGCCGGAAGCGTCGCCCCTCGGCGATGCCGCCCTTGAGGACCCCCTGCGCCTGAGGGGTCGCCCCTCGGCAACCCCGCCTTTGGGGTCCCTCGGCGCCTGTGGCGTCGCCCCTCGACAACCTCCCATTGGGGACCTGCGGCGCCCAAGGGCTCGCCCCTCAGCAACCCTCCTTTTGGGGACACCCGGTGCCCAAATTGACATCCCTCGGGAATTCTCCTTGGGGACCCCCGGTGCCCAAAATGTCGTCCGTCGGTGTTATGGGTTCACCTAGGTGGGCCTAGATTTGGGCTCTGAAGTGTGGACTAGGCCGGAGCTGTCAGCTGACTTGAGCTGGGCTGAGCTAACAGCTGACCTCTTCTAGCCAGTAAGTTTGTATTCCATACCACATTATGACATCATCTCCAGGGAAGGAGGAACCAGTGTGGGAGTGGTTAAGGCAGTCGCTTCTCAGCCCTCCTCTGGAGAGGACGCACGATGCTGTCCCAGGGGGGATGGAGAGGACCAGGCCCACCACTGGCTCACAGGGTACCTCAGGAAAGTAAAATGTGTTGTTCTGGGTCTCTCCTTTCTGCTTGGGTTTGTCTCCCTGGGGAATAAGCTTCTTCTTAAGTAATGTGTAGTTAGGACAGTAGAATTTGTGTGTTTGTTAAGAAGTTGACGTGGGGAACTTGTTGTTGTAGACTTGTGTGAGTGTGTATTTGTACTCTCTTCTAATTGTCTCTTTCTTTCTGTGAAAAATATATGTAGATTTAGTATAAATGCAGTTTGAAGTGTTTTTTTTTCTTTCCCCTCTCTTTTCCTCCCTTTCCCTGGTGTTAGGAGGGAGGCTTTTCTCTCTGTGCTTGGGGGGGTTGGCAGTTGCTTATCTCAAACCAAGACAGTCGGGAAACCTCCTTGGGGACCCCCGGTGCCCTGAATGTCGTCCCTCGGTCACCGCCTCTTTGGAGACCCTCAGCGCCCGAGGCGTCACCCTTCGGCAACCCCCCCTTGAGAACCCCCGGCGCCCGAGGCGTCGCCCCTCGATAACCCCCCATGGGGACCACCGGCATCCGAGGGCTCGTCCCACGGCACCCCCCCCTTGGGGAACCTCAGTGCCCGAGCCGTCGCCCCTCGGTAACACCCCCCTGGGGCCCCCCGGCGCCCGAGGCGTCGACCTTCGGCAACCCCCCTTTGGGGACCCCCAGCGCCTGAGGTGTCGCCTCTTGGCAACGCCCCCTTGGGGATCACTGGTGACCGAGGCGTCGCCCCTCAGCAACCCCCTCATGGGACCCCCTGGCGCCTGAAACGTCGCACCTCGGCAACTTCGCCTTGGGGACCCCAGGCGCTCCCCATCCTGGTGCCCGACACGTCGTTCCCCCGGAGTTCCCGCCGGGTACCCCACCTCACGGTGCCCGAGATGCTGCCCCCTGGGAGCGCCCGCCGGGGACCCTGCTCCCGTTGTTCGAAATACCGCCCCTCGGGAGCCCCTGCCGGGCACCCCCCGGCGCCCGGTGCCCGAAAAGTTGCCCCTCGGGAGCTCTCACCGGGGATCCCTCCTTCCGGTGCCCGAAATGTCGCCCCCGGGAGCCCCCGCCGGGGACCCCCCCGCGTGCCCGAAATGTCGCCCCCCCGAAAACTCGTATTGGGGAGCCCCGGTGCTGAAAATGTGGGCCCTCGGGAACCCCCCTTTGGGGACCCGGGTGCCCAAAACGTAGTCCATCGGGAATCTCCCTTGGGGACCCCCAGTGCTAAATGTCTCTCGGGAGCCCCACTTGGGGACCCCCAGTGCCCAAAAGGTCGTCCCTCGGAAACCTCCTATTGGGGACTCCCGGTGCCAAAAATGTTTGCCGTCGGGAACCCCCCTTGGGCACCCCCGGTGCCCAAAGCGCCCACACTCAGCCAGCCCCCCCTTTTGGGACCGCCGGCGCCCGAGGCGTCGCCCCACGGCAACCACGCCTCGGTAACCCCGGCGCCGGAGACGTCGTCGCCCCTCGACAACCCACCCTTTGGGACCCCTGGCGCCCAAGGCGACGCCCCTCGGCAACCCCCTCTTGGGGACTTTCATCGCCCAAGGGCTCGCCCCTCGGCAACCCCTCCTTTTGGGACCCCCCAGCGCCCGTGGCGTCGCTCCTTGGCAATCCCCACTTGGGGACCCCCGGCGCCAGAAGCACCACCCCTCGGCCAGCCCTGCCTTGGGGACCCCCGACGCCCGAGGCTCCGCCCCTCGGCCAGGCCCGCCTTGGGGTCCCGAGGCGCCCGAGGCGTCGACTCTCGGCAACCCCCCCGTGGGGACCCCCGGCGCCCGAGGCGTTGCCCCTCGGCAACCCCCCCATGGGGACCCCAAGCCCCCGAGGGCTCGTCTCACAGCAACCCCCGTTGGGGAACCCCAGTGCCCAAGGCGTCGCCCCTTGGACACCCCCTTGTGAAGCCCCGGCGCCCAAGGTGTCGACCCTCGGCAACCCCCCCTTGGGGACCCCCGGCGCCCGAGTTTTCGCCTCTTGGCAACGCCCCCTTGGGGATCACTGGCGCTTAAGGCGTTGCCACTCAGGAACACCCCCTTGGGGACCCTCGCCGCCTGAGGTGTCGCCTCTTGGCAACGCCCCCTTGGGGATAACTGGCGCCCGAGGCGTCGCGACTCGGTAACCCCGCCTTGGGGACCCCCGGCGCCCCTCTCTGGGTCCCGAAATTTCACCTCCTGGAAAGCCCCACTGGGGCCCATCACCCCCGAGGCCAGAAATGTCGCCTCCCGGGAGCCCTTGTCAGGGACCTCCCATCCCGGTGTCCAAAATGTCGCCCCCCTGGAGCCCTCGCCAGGGACCCCCCCCGTCGGTGCCTGGAGTCTCGCCCCGCGGGAGCCCCTAGCCGGGTACTTCTCCCCCACTGACCAGAATGTCTCCCACCAGGAACCCCCGACCGGTGCCCCCCTTCCCGGTGCCCAGAATGTCGCCCCCCCAGGAACCCCCCATCGGGGACTACCCCCGGTGTTCGGAATGTCGACCCCCGGTAACCCCCCGCTGGGGACCCCCCCCCGGTGCCCGGAATGTCGCCCCCCCGGGAACCCTCCGCCGGGGACCCCCTTTCTGGTGCCTGGAATGTCGCCCCTCGGGAGGCCGATCGGAGGACCACCCTTCCACAGTGCCCGAAGTGTCGCAGCCAGTAGGCTGCCTGCAAGACCCCCCTTTCCCAGTGCCTGAAGTGTCGCCCCTCGGGAGGCCACCCGGGGGACCCGCCTTTCCCGGTACCCAAAGTGTCGCCCCTCGGGAGGCTGCCCGGTGGACCCCCTTTCCCCAGTGCCTGAAGAGTCGCCCCTTGGGAGGCCACCCAGGGGACCCCCCTTTCCCTGAGCACGAAGTGTCGCCTTGTGGGAGGCCGCCCGGGGGACCCCCACTTTCCTGGTGCCTCAAGTGTTGCCCCTCGGGAGGCCGCCCAAGGGACCCCTCTTCCCCTGTGCCCGAAGTGTCGCCTCTTGGGAGGCCACCCGGGGAAACCCCCTTCCCTGGAGTCCGAAGTGTCGCCCCTTGGGACGCCTACCGGGGGAACCCCCTTTCCCTGAGCATGAAGTGTCAAATTTCGGGAGGCCGCCCAAGAGACCCCCCTTTCCCTGAGAGCGAAGTGCCACCTCTAGGGAGGCCGCCAGGGGGAAACCCCTTCCCTGGTGCCCAAAGTGTCGCCTCTCAGGAGGCCGCCCAGAGAAGCCCCTTCCCCGGTGCCCAAAGTGTCGCACCTCGGGAGGCCGACTGGGGGAACCCCCTTCCCTGGTGCCTGAAGTGTTGTCCCTTGGGAGGCCGACTGGGGGAACCCCCTTCCTCGGTACCCGAAGTGTTACCTTTCGGGTGGCCGCCCAAGGCAACCCTCTTCCCCAGTACCTGAAATGTCGCCCCCGGGGAGGCCGCCAGGGGGAACCCCCTTCCCCAGTGCCCGACCTGTCGCCCCTTGGGAGGCCGCCCAGAGGAACCCCCTTCCCCGGTTCTCAAAGTGTCGCCCCTCGGGATGCCGCCCGGGGGAGCCTCCATCCCCTATGCCTGAAGTGTCGCCCCTCGGGAGGCCGCCCGGGGGAGCTCCCTTTCTCTGAGACCGAATTGTCGCCCATCGAGAGGCTGCCCAGGGGAACCCCCTTCCCCAGTGCCTGAAATGTCGTCACTCGGGAGGCCGTCCGGGGGATCCCCCTTCCCCACTGCTTGAAGTGTCGCCCCTTGGGAGGCCCCCCAAGGGGAACCCCCTTCCCTGGTGCCCTAAGTGTCGCACCTTGGAGGTCACCCGGGGGTACCCCCTTCCTGGGTGCCTGAAATCTCCCCCTCGGGAGGCTGCTCGGGGAACCCCCCTTCCCCCGTTCCCAAAATGTCGCCCCTGAGGGGCCGTTCGGAGAACCCCCTTCCCGAGTGCCTGAAGTGTCGCCCCTCGGGAAGCCGCCCGGAGGACCCCCATTTCCCGGTGCCCGAAGTGTCGCCCCTCGGGAGGCTGCCCGGGGGACCCCCCTTGCCTGGTGCTCAAAGTGTCACCCCTCAGGACGCCGCCTGGGGGAACCCCCTTCCCCAGTACCCTAAGTGTAGCCCCTCGGGAGGCCGCCCGGGGGAGCCCCCTTTCCCGGAGACCGAAGTGTCCCCCCTCAGTAGGCCGCCCGGGGTAACCCACTTCCCCGGAGACCGAAGTGTCACCCGTTGGGACGCCTCCTGGGGGAACCCCCTTTCCCTGAGAGCGAAGTGGCGCATCTAGGGAGGCCGAAAGGGGAAGCCCCTTTTTCAGTGCCCGAAGTGTTGCCCCTCGTGAGGCCGCCCGAGGGACGCCCCTTCATTGGTGCCCGAAGTGTCACCCCTCGGGAGGCCGCCCGGGGGACCCCCCTTCCCCAGTGCCCAAAGTGTTGCCTCTCGGGAGGCCCCCCAGGGGAACCCCCTTCCCCGATGCCCAAAGTGTCACCCCTCGGGAGGCCGCCCGGGTGAACCCCTGTTTCCTGGTGCAAGTAGTGTCACTCCTCGGGAGGCCGCCCGGGCGAGCCCCCTTCCCCGGTGCCCGAAGTGTCGCACCACAGTAGGCCGACGGGGGGACCCCCCTTTCCCGGCGCCCGAAGTGTCGCCCCTCGGGAGTCCTCCTGGGGGACCCCCCTTCCTCGGTGCCCGAAGTGTAGCCAATGGGAGGCCGCACGATGGACCCTCCTTCCCCAGTTCCCGAAGTGTCGCACAACAGGAGTGCGCCGGGGCACTGCCCTTTCCCAATGCCTGAAGTGTCGCACCTTGGGAGGCCGCCCAGGGGAACCCCCTTTCCCAGTACCTGAAGTGTTGCCTCTTGGGAGGCCGCCCAGGGGACCCCCATTTTCCGGTGCCTGAAGTGTCGCCCCTCGGGAGGCCAACCGGAGGACCCCCTTCCCCCGGTACCCGAAGTGTTACCCTTCGGGAGGTCGCCCAGGGGAACCTCCTTCCCCGGTACCCGAAGTGTCACCCCTCGGGAGGCCGCCGGGGGAACCACCTTCCCGGTGCCAGAAGTGTTGCCCCTCGAGATGCTGCCAGGGGTAACCCCTTCCTTGGTGCCCAAAGTGCCTCCCCTCGGGAGGCCGTCCGGAGGAATCGCCTTCCCCACTGCCCGAAGTGTTGACCCTTCGGGAGGCCCCCCAGGGGAACCCCCTTCCCCGGTGCCCTAAGTGTCGCCCCTCGGGAGGCCGACCGGGGAAACTCCCTTCCCCGGTGCCCAAAGTGTCGCCCCTCGGGAGGCCGCCCGGGTGAACCCGTTTCCTGGTGCAAGTAGTGTCACTCCTCGGGAGGCCGCCCGGGCGAGCCCCCTTCCCCGGTGCCCGAAGTGTCGCACCACAGTAGGCCGACGGGGGGACCTCCCTTTCCCGGCGCCCGAAGTGTCGCCCCTCGGGAGTCCTCCTGGGGGACCCCCCTTCCTCGGTGCCCGAAGTGTAGCCAATGGGAGGCCGCACGATGGACCCTCCTTCCCCAGTTCCCGAAGTGTCGCACAACAGGAGTGCGCCGGGGCACTGCCCTTTCCCAATGCCTGAAGTGTCGCACCTTGGGAGGCCGCCCAGGGGAACCCCCTTTCCCAGTACCTGAAGTGTTGCCTCTTGGGAGGCCGCCCGGGGGAACCCCCTTCCCCGGTGCCCCAAGTGTTGCCCCTCGTGAGGCCGCCCGGGGGAAGCCCCTTCCTTGGTGCCCGAAGTGTCCCCCTCGGCAGGCCGCCCAGGGAAACCTCCTTCCCCGGTACGCGAAGTATCGCCCCTCGGGAGGCCACCAGGGGGAACCCCCTTTCATGGTGCCATAAGTGTGGCCCCTCGGGAGGCCGCCAGGGGGAGCCCTCTTCCCCAGTGCCATAAGTGTCGCCCCTCGGGAGGCCGCCTGGGGCAACCCCCTTCCCCTGTGCTCAAAGTGTCGCCCCTCGGGATGCCACCCGGGTGAACCCCCTTCCCGAGTTCTTGAAGTGTCGCCCCTAGTGAGGCCGCCCGGGGGAGCCCCCTGTCCCTGAGACAGAAATGTCGCCCCGCGGGAGGCCGCCCGGGGGAACCCTCTTCTCCGGTGCCCAAAGTGTCGCCCCTCGGGAGGCCACCCAGGGGAACCCTCTTTCCCAGTTCCCGAAATGTCACCTCTCAAGAGGCTGCCCGGGGGAACCCCCTTCCCCAGTGCCTGAAGTGTTGCACCATTGTAGGCTTCCCAGGGGAACCCTCTTTCCCAGTTGCCGAAATGTCACCTCTCAAGAGGCTGCCCGGGGGACCCCCCTTCCCAGTGCCTGAAGTGTTGCACCATTGTAGGCTTCCCAGGGGAACCCTCTTTCCCAGTACCGAAGTGTCGCCCCTCGGGAGGCCGCCCGGGGGACCCGCCTTTTCCGGTGCACAAAGTGTCGCCCCTCGGAGGGCCGACCGGAGGAACTGCATTCCCCGGTACCCAAAGTGTTACCCTTCGGGAGGCCGCCCAGGGGAACCCCCTTCCCCAGTGCCCGAAGTGTCGCAGAACTGTAGGCTACCCAGGGGAACCCTCTTTCCCAGTACCGAAGTGTCGCCCCTCGGGAGACCGCCGGGGGACCCCCCCTTTCCTGGTGCCCAAAGTGTCACGCCTCAGAAGGCCGCCCAGCGAACCCCCTTTCCCAAGTGCCCGAAGTGTCGCACCACAGTAGGCTGCTTGGGAAACTCCCCTTTCCCAGTGCCCGAAGTGTTGCACCACAGTAGGCTGCCCGGGGCACACCCGTTTCCCGGTGCCGGAAGTGTCGCCACTTGGGAGGGTGCCCAGGGGACCCCCCTTTCCCCGTGCACGAAGTGTTGCACTTTGAAAAGCCGCCCGGGGCAACCCCCTTTCCCGGTGCCCAAAGTGTTGCCCCTCGGGAGGCCGACCGGGGGAACTCCCTTCCCCGGTGCCCAAAGTGTCGCCCCTCGGGAGGCCGCCCGGGTGAACCCGTTTCCTGGTGCAAGTAGTGTCACTCCTCGGGAGGCCGCCCAGGCGAGCCCCCTTCCCCGGTGCCCGAAGTGTCGCACCACAGTAGGCCGACGGGGGGACCCCCCTTTCCCGGCGCCCGAAGTGTCGCCCCTCGGGAGTCCTCCTGGGGGACCCCCCTTCCTAGGTGCCCGAAGTGTAGCCAATGGGAGGCCGCACGATGGACCCTCCTTCCCCAGTTCCCGAAGTGTCGCACAACAGGAGTGCGCCGGGGCACTGCCCTTTCCCAATGCCTGAAGTGTCGCACCTTGGGAGGCCGCCCAGGGGAACCCCCTTTCCCAGTACCTGAAGTGTTGCCTCTTGGGAGGCCGCCCGGGGGAACCCCCTTCCCCGGTGCCCCAAGTGTTGCCCCTCGTGAGGCCGCCCGGGGGAAGCCCCTTCCTTGGTGCCCGAAGTGTCCCCCTCGGCAGGCCGCCCAGGGAAACCTCCTTCCCCGGTACGCGAAGTATCGCCCCTCGGGAGGCCACCAGGGGGAACCCCCTTCCCGGTGCCATAAGTGTGGCCCCTCGGGAGGCCGCCAGGGGGAGCCCTCTTCCCCAGTGCCATAAGTGTCGCCCCTCGGGAGGCCACCTGGGGCAACCCCCTTCCCCTGTGCTCAAAGTGTCGCCCCTCGGGATGCCACCCGGGTGAACCCCCTTCCCGAGTTCTTGAAGTGTCGCCCCTAGTGAGGCCGCCCGGGGGAGCCCCCTGTCCCTGAGACAGAAATGTCGCCCCGCGGGAGGCCGCCCGGGGGAACCCTCTTCTCCGGTGCCCAAAGTGTCGCCCCTCGGGAGGCCACCCAGGGGAACCCTCTTTCCCAGTTCCCGAAATGTCACCTCTCAAGAGGCTGCCCGGGGGAACCCCCTTCCCCAGTGCCTGAAGTGTTGCACCATTGTAGGCTTCCCAGGGGAACCCTCTTTCCCAGTTGCCGAAATGTCACCTCTCAAGAGGCTGCCCGGGGGACCCCCCTTCCCCAGTGCCTGAAGTGTTGCACCATTGTAGGCTTCCCAGGGGAACCCTCTTTCCCAGTACCGAAGTGTCGCCCCTCGGGAGGCCGCCCGGGGGACCCGCCTTTTCCGGTGCACAAAGTGTCGCCCCTCGGAGGGCCGACCGGGGGAACTGCATTCCCCGGTACCCAAAGTGTTACCCTTCGGGAGGCCGCCCAGGGGAACCCCCTTCCCCAGTGCCCGAAGTGTCGCAGAACTGTAGGCTACCCAGGGGAACCCTCTTTCCCAGTACCGAAGTGTCGCCCCTCGGGAGACCGCCGGGGGACCCCCCCTTTCCTGGTGCCCAAAGTGTCACGCCTCAGAAGGCCGCCCAGCGAACCCCCTTTCCCAAGTGCCCGAAGTGTCGCACCACAGTAGGCTGCCCGGGAAACTCCCCTTTCCCAGTGCCCAAAGTGTTGCACCACAGTAGGCTGCCCGGGGCACACCCGTTTCCCGGTGCCGGAAGTGTCGCCACTTGGGAGGGTGCCCAGGGGACCCCCCTTTCCCTGTGCACGAAGTGTTGCACTTTGAAAAGCCGCCCGGGGCAACCCCCTTTCCCGGTGCCCAAAGTGTTGCCCCTCGGGAGGCCGCTAGGGGGAACTCCCTTCCCCAGTGCCCGAAGTGTCCCCCCTCGGGAGGCCCCCTTGAGGAACCCCCTTTCCCAGTGCCCGAAGTGTCAACCTGTCGGGAGGCCACCTGGGGGTACCTCCTTCCCCGGTACCCAAAGTGTTGTCCCTCGGGAGGCCGCCCGGGGGAACCCCCTTCCCAAATGCCTGAAGTGTCGCCCCTCGGAGGCCGCCCGAGAGAACCCCCATTCCATGAGACCGAAGTGTCGCCCCTCGGGAGGCCGCCCGGGGGAAACCTCTCCCCCGGAGCATGAAGTGTCGCCCCTTGGGAGGCCGCCCAGCGGAACCCTTTTTCCCAAAGCACGAAGTGTCAAACTATCGGGAGGCCACCTGGGGGTACCCCTTTCCCCGGTACCCAAAGTGTCGCCTTTCGGGATGCCGCCCAGGGGAACCTCCTTCCCCAGTTCCCGAAGTGTCGCCCCTCGGGAGACCACCGGGGGAACCCCCTTCCCCGGTACCCGAAGTGTCTCCCCTCGGGAGGCCCCCCATGGGAACCCCATTTCCCTGAGACCAAAGTGTCAACCTTTCGGGAGGCCACCCAGGGGATCCCCTTTTCGCACAGCCCGAAGTGTCAACCTTTCGGGAGGCCACCCGGGGGAACCCCCTTTCCATTCGACCGAATGTCGCCCCTTGGGAGGCCCGCCTGGGCAAACCCCTTCCCCAATTCCCGAAGGGTCACGCCTAGGGAGGTCGCCTGGGGGAACGCCTTTCCCTGGTGCCCGAGGTGTCGCCCCTCGGCAACTCCCCTTGGGGACCCCCGATGCCTGAAATGTCGTCCGTCAGGATCCCCCTCTTGGGGATCCCCGGTGCCTGAAATGTCGTCGCTCGGGAACCCCCGTTGGGGACCCCCGGTTCCCGAAATATCGTCCGTCGGGAACCTCCCTTGGGGACCCCAAGTGCCTCAAATGTCGTCTGTCGGGAGGCTTTTTTGGGGAGCCCCGGTGCCCAAAATATCGTCCGTCAGGAACCCCCTTTGGGGACGCCCGGCGCCCGAGGTGTCGCCCCTCGGAAAGCCCTTCCTGGGGAACCCCGAAGCCCAAGGTGCCGCCCATCGGCAGCCCCGCTTTGGGGACCCGAGGCACCTGAGGCGCCGACCTTCGGCAAGCCCCGCCTTGGGGACCCCCAGTTCCCGAAATGTCGTTCGTCAGGACCCCCCCTTGGGGACCCCCGGTGCCCGAAATGTCGTCCGTCGGGAATCCCCATTGGGGACGCCCGGTTCCCGAAATGTTGTCCCTCGGCAACTCCCCTTGGGGACCCCCAATGCAGAAAATGTCGTCCTTTGGGCCCCGGCCAGTGCCCAAAATGTCCTCCCTCGGCAACCCCCTCTTTTGGGACCCCCGGCACCCGAGGGACGCGCCTCGGCAACCCCATCTCGGGAACCTTCGGCGCCCGAGACGTCGCCCCTCGGCAACCCCCCCTTCGGGACCCCCGGCGCCCGTGGCGTCACTCCTCGGCAACCCCCCCTTGGGGACCCTTGGCGCCCGTGGCATCGCCCCTCGGCAACCCCCCCTTCGGGACCCCCGGCGCCCGTGGCGTCACTCCTCGGCAACCCCCCCCTTGGGGACCCTCGGCGCCCGTGGCATCGCCCCTCGGCAATCCCCCCTTGGGGACCCACGGCACCTGAGGGCTCGCCCCTCGGCAACCACGCCTTCAGGACCACCGGCGGCCGAGGGACACCCCTCGAAAACCCCCTTTGGGGACCCGCGGCCGCTGAGGGACGGCCCTCGGCAACCCCACCTTGGGGAACCCCGGCGCCCGAGGCGTTGCCCTTCGGCAACCCCCCCTTGAGGACCCCCGGCGCCCGAGGCGTCGCCCCTCGACAACCCTTCCTTGGGGTCCCTCAGTGCCCAAAATGTCGTCCCTCGGGAATCCTCCTTGGGGAACCCGCTGCCCGAAATGTCGTCCTTCGGCAACCCCCCCTTTCGGGGACCCAAGGTGCCCAAGGCGCCTCCCCTCGACAACTCCCCCTTAGGGACCTACGGCGCCCGAGTGCCGCCCCTCGGCAGCCCCCACTTGGGGACCCCTGGCGCCCGAGGCTTTGCCCCATGGCCGGCGCCCATTAGGGACCTCCCGCGCCCGAGGCGCCGCCCCTCGGCCAGCCCCCCTTTGGAGACCCCCGGTGCCCAAAGCGCCCACACTCGGCCAGCCCCCTCTTCTGGGACCGCCGGTGCCTGAGGCGTGGCCCCACGGCAACCACGCCTCGGGGACCCCCGGCGACGGAGGCGTCGCCCCTCGGCAACCCACCCTTTGGCACCCCCGGCGCCCAAGGCGACGGCCCTCAGCAACCCCCCCTTGGGGACCCGCGGCGCCCAAGAGCTTGGCCCTCGGCAAGCTCCCATTGGGGAGCCCCGGCGTCCGAGGCGCCGCCTCTCGGCCAGCCCCGCCTTGGGGATCCGAGGCGCCCGAGGCGCCGCCACTCGGCCAGCCCCGCCCTTGAAACCCCCGGCGCCCGAGGCGCCGCCCCTCGGCCAGCCCCACCTTGGGGACCCCGCCCGCGCCCGAGGCTCCGCCCCTCGGCCAGGCCCGGCTTGGGGGCCCTCGGCGCCCGAGGCTCCGCCCCTCGGCCAGCCCCGCCCTGGGGACCCCCGGCGCCCGAGGCTCCGCTCCTCGGCAAGCCCCGCCCTGGGGACCCCCGGCGCCCGAGGCGCCGCCCCTCGGCCAGCCCCGCCTTGGGGACCCCCGGCGCCCGAGGCGCCGCCCCTCGGCCAGCCCCGCCCTGGGGACCCCGGGCGTCCGTGGCATCGCCCCACGGCAACCCCGCCTTGGGGACCTCAGGCGCTCCCCCACCCCGGTGGCCGACATGTCGCCCCCCGGAGTTCCCGCCGGGGACCCCACCTCACGGTGCCCGAGATGCCGCCCCCCGGGAGCCCCCGCCGGGGACCCCCTGTTGCCCGGTGCCCGAAATGTCGCCCCTCGGGTGATCCCGCCGGGGTTCCCTCCTTCTGGTGCCCGAAATGTTGCCCCTCGGGAGCCCCCGCCAGGGCCCCTCCTTTTGTGCCCGAAATGTCGCCCCCCCGAAAACTCTAATTGGGGAGCCCCGGTGCCAAAAATATGGGCCCTCGGGAACCCCCATTGGGGACACCCAGTGCCCAAAATGTCGGCCCTCGGGAACCCCCCTTGGGGACCCCCGGTGCCCAAAATGTCGGCCTTCGGGAACCCCCTTTGGGGACCCCCGGTGCCAAAAATGTCGTCCCTCCGGAACCCCCCTTGGGGACCCCCGGTGCCCAAAATGTCGGCCCTCCGGAACCCCCCTTGGGGACCCCCGGTGCCCAAAATGTCGGCCCTCGGGAACCCCCCTTGGGGACCCCCGGTGCCCAAAATGTCGGCCCTCGGGAACCCCCCTTGGGGACCCCCGGTGCCCAAAATGTCGTCCCTCGGGAACCCCCCTTGGGGACCCCCGGTGCCCAAAATGTCGGCCCTCGGGAACCCCCCTTGGGGACCCCCGGTGCCCAAAATGTCGGCCCTCGGGAACCCCCTTTGGGGACCCCCGGTGCCAAAAATGTCGGCCCTCCGGAACCCCCCTTGGGGACCCCCGGTGCCCAAAATGTCGTCCCTCGGGAACCCCCCTTGGGGACCCCCGGTGCCCAAAATGTCGGCCCTCGGGAACCCCCCTTGGGGACCCCCGGTGCCCAAAATGTCGTCCCTCGGGAATCCTCCTTGGGGAACCCGCTGCCCGAAATGTCGTCCTTCGGCAACCCCCCTTTCGGGGACCCAAGGCGCCCAAGGCGCCTCCCCTCGGCAACTCCCCCTTAAAGACCTACGGCGCCCGAGTGCCGCCCCTCGGCAGCCCCCACTTGGGGACCCCCGGCGCCCGAGGCTTTGCCCCATGGCCGGCGCCCATTAGGGACCTCCCGCGCCCGAGGCGCCGCCCCTCGGCCAGCCCCCCTTTGGAGACCCCCGGTGCCCAAAGCGCCCACACTCGGCCAGCCCCCCCTTCTGGGACCGCCGATGCCCGAGGCGTGGCCCCACGGCAACCACGCCTCGGGGACCCCCGGCGACGGAGGCGTCGCCCCTCGGCAACCCACCCTTTGGCACCCCCAGCGCCCAAGGCGACGGCCCTCAGCAACCCCCCCTTGGGGACCCGCGGCGCCCAAGAGCTTGGCCCTCGGCAAGCTCCCCTTGGGGAGCCCCGGCGTCCGAGGCGCCGCCTCTCGGCCAGCCCCGCCTTGGGGATCCGAGGCGCCCGAGGCGCCGCCCCTCGGCCAGCCCCGCCCTTGAAACCCCCGGCGCCCGAGGCGCCGCCCCTCGGCCAGCCCCACCTTGGGGACCCCGCCCGCGCCCGAGGCTCCGCCCCTCGGCCAGGCCCGGCTTGGGGGCCCTCGGCGCCCGAGGCTCCGCCCCTCGGCCAGCCCCGCCCTGGGGACCCCCGGCGCCCGAGGCACCGCCCCTCGGCCAGCCCCGCCCTGGGGACCCCGGGCGTCCGTGGCATCGCCCCACGGCAACCCCGCCTTGGGGACCTCAGGCGCTCCCCCACCCCGGTGGCCGACATGTCGCCCCCCGGAGCTCCCGCCGGGGACCCCACCTCACGGTGCCCGAGATGCCGCCCCCTGGGAGCCCCCGCCGGGGACCCCCTGTTGCCCGGTGCCCGAAATGTCGCCCCTCGGGTGATCCCGCCGGGGATCCCTCCTTCTGGTGCCCGAAATGTTGCCCCTCGGGAGCCCCCGCCAGGGCCCCTCCTTTTGTGCCCGAAATGTCGCCCCCCCGAAAACTCTAATTGGGGAGCCCCGGTGCCAAAAATATGGGCCCTCGGGAACCCCCATTGGGGACACCCAGTGCCCAAAATGTCGGCCCTCGGGAACCCCCCTTGGGGACCCCCGGTGCCCAAAATGTCGGCCTTCGGGAACCCCCTTTGGGGACCCCCGGTGCCAAAAATGTCGTCCCTCCGGAACCCCCCTTGGGGACCCCCGGTGCCCAAAATGTCGGCCCTCGAGAACCCCCCTTGGGGACCCCCGGTGCCCAAAATGTCGGCCCTCCGGAACCCCCCTTGGGGACCCCCGGTGCCCAAAATGTCGGCCCTCGGGAACCCCCCTTGGGGACCCCCGGTGCCCAAAATGTCGGCCCTCGGGAACCCCCCTTGGGGACCCCCGGTGCCCAAAATGTCGTCCCTCGGGAACCCCCCTTGGGGACCCCCGGTGCCCAAAATGTCGGCCCTCGGGAACCCCCCTTGGGGACCCCCGGTGCCCAAAATGTCGGCCCTCGGGAACCCCCTTTGGGGACCCCCGGTGCCAAAAATGTCGGCCCTCCGGAACCCCCCTTGGGGACCCCCGGTGCCCAAAATGTCGTCCCTCGGGAACCCCCCTTGGGGACCCCCGGTGCCCAAAATGTCGTCCCTCGGGAATCCTCCTTGGGGAACCCGCTGCCCGAAATGTCGTCCTTCGGCAACCCCCCCTTTCGGGGACCCAAGGCGCCCAAGGCGCCTCCCCTCGGCAACTCCCCCTTAGGGACCTACGGCGCCCGAGTGCCGCCCCTCGGCAGCCCCGACTTGGGGACCCCCGGCGCCCGAGGCTTTGCCCCATGGCCGGCGCCCATTAGGGACCTCCCGCGCCCGAGGCGCCGCCCCTCGGCCAGCCCCCCTTTGGAGACCCCCGGTGCCCAAAGCGCCCACACTCGGCCAGCCCCCCTTTCTGGGACCGCCGGTGCCCGAGGCGTGGCCCCACGGCAACCACGCCTCGGGGACCCCCGGCGACGGAGGCGTCGCCCCTCGGCAACCCACCCTTTGGCACCCCCAGCGCCCAAGGCGACGGCCCTCAGCAACCCCCCCTTGGGGACCCGCGGCGCCCAAGAGCTTGGCCCTCGGCAAGCTCCCCTTGGGGAGCCCCGGCGTCCGAGGCGCCGCCTCTCGGCCAGCCCCGCCTTGGGGATCCGAGGCGCCCGAGGCGCCGCCCCTCGGCCAGCCCCGCCCTTGAAACCCCCGGCGCCCGAGGCGCCGCCCCTCGGCCAGCCCCACCTTCGGGACCCCGCTGGCGCCCGAGGCTCCGCCCCTCGGCCAGGCCCGGCCTGGGGCCCCTCGGCACCCGAGGCTCCGCCCCTCGGCCAGCCCCGCCCTGGGGACCTCCCGGCGCCTGAGGCACCGCCCCTCGGCAAGCCCCGCCCTGGGGACCCCCGGCGCCCGAGGCGCCGCCCCTCGGCCAGCCCCGCCTTGGGGACCCCCGGCGCCCGAGGCGCCGCCCCTCGGCCAGCCCCGCCCTGGGGACCCCGGGCGTCCGTGGCATCGCCCCACGGCAACCCCGCCTTGGGGACCTCAGGCGCTCCCCCACCCCGGTGGCCGACATGTCGCCCCCCGGAGCTCCCGCCGGGGACCCCACCTCACGGTGCCCGAGATGCCGCCCCCCGGGAGCCCCCGCCGGGGACCCCCTGTTGCCCGGTGCCCGAAATGTCGCCCCTCGGGAGATCCCGCCGGGGATCCCTCCTTCTGGTGCCCTAAATGTTGTCCCCAGGGAGCCCCCGCCAGGGCCCCTCCTTTCGTGCCCGAAATGTCGCCCCCCCGAAAACTCCTATTGGGGAGCCCCGGTGCCAAAAATATGGGCTCTCGGGAACCCCCATTGGGGACCCCCGGTGCCCAAAATGTCGGCCCTCGGGAACCCCCCTTGGGGACCCCCGGTGCCAAAAATGTCGTCCCTCCGGAACCCCCCTTGGGGACCCCCGGTGCCCAAAATGTCGGTTCTCGGGAGCCCCCTCTTGGGGACCCCCGGTGCCCAAAATTTCGGCCCTTGGAAACCCCCCTTGGAGAGCCCCGGTGCCCAAAATTTTGGCCCTCGGGAACCCCCCTTGGGGATCCCCCGTGCCTGGAATGTCGATCCTCGAAAATCCCCTTGGGGTCCCCGCCCGGAGACCGAAATGTCGCCTCCCGGAACCCGCCCCTGGGGACATCCCGCCGGTGCCCGAAATGTCGCCCTCCAGGAGAACCCCGTTGGGGACACCCCCCCCCGGTGCCCGGAATGTCGCCCCCTGGGAACCCCCCGCCGGGGTACTCCCCCCCTATGCCCGGAATGTCACCCCCTGGGAGTTCGCCTTGGGGCCCCCCCTTCCCGGTGCCCAAAATGTCGCCCCTTGGGAGCCCGTCTTGGGGATTCCCCTTGCCGGTGCCCGGAATGTCGCCCCTCAGGAACCCGCCTTGAGGACCCCCCTTCCCAGTGCCCGAAATGTCGACTCTCGGCAATCCCCCCTTGGGGACCCCTGGCTCCTGAGGCTTCGCCCATCGGCAAACCCCCCTCGGGGACCCCTGGCGCTAGAGGGCTCGCCTATCAGCAATCCCTTCTTGGGGACCCCCGGCGCCCGAGGGGTCGCCCTTCGGCAACCCCCTTTTGGGGAACCCTGGCGCCGGAAGCGTCGCCCCTCGGCGATGCCGCCCTTGAGGACCCCCTGCGCCTGAGGGGTCGCCCCTCGGCAACCCCGCCTTTGGGGTCCCTCGGCGCCTGTGGCGTCGCCCCTCGACAACCTCCCATTGGGGACCTGCGGCGCCCAAGGGCTCGCCCCTCGGCAACCCTCCCTTTGGGGACACCCGGTGCCCAAATTGACATCCCTCGGGAATTCTCCTTGGGGACCCCCGGTGCCCAAAATGTCGTCCGTCGGGAAACCTCCTTGGGGACCCCCGGTGCCCTGAATGTCGTCCCTCGGTCACCGCCTCTTTGGAGACCCTCAGCGCCCGAGGCGTCACCCTTCGGCAACCCCCCCTTGGGAACCCCCGGCGCCCGAGGCGTCGCCCCTCGATAACCCCCCATGGGGACCACCGGCACCCGAGGGCTCGTCCCACGGCAACCCCCCCTTGGGGAACCTCAGTGCCCGAGCTGTCGCCCCTCGGTAACACCCCCCTGGGGCCCCCCGGCGCCCGAGGCGTCGACCTTCGGCAAACCCCCTTTTGGGGACCCCCAGCGCCTGAGGTGTCGCCTCTTGGCAACGCCCCCTTGGGGATCACTGGTGACCGAGGCGTCGCCCCTCAGCAACCCCCCCATGGGACCCCCTGGCGCCTGAAACGTCGCCCCTCGGCAACTTCGCCTTGGGGACCCCAGGCGCTCCCCATCCTGGTGCCCGACACGTCGTTCCCCCGGAGTTCCCGCCGGGTACCCCACCTCACGGTGCCCGAGATGCCGCCCCCTGGGAGCGCCCGCCGGGGACCCTGCTCCCGTTGTTCGAAATACCGCCCCTCGGGAGCCCCTGCCGGGCACCCCCCGGCGCCCAGTGCCCGAAATGTTGCCCCTCGGGAGCTCCCGCCAGGGATCCCTTCTTCCGGGTCCCGAAATGTTGCCCCCGGGAGCCTCCGCCGGGGACCCCCTCCTGCGTGCCCGAAATGTCGCCCCCCCGAAAACTCCTATTGGGGAGCCCCGGTGCTGAAAATGTGGGCCCTCGGGAACCCCCCTTTGGGGACCCGGGTGCCCAAAACGTAGTCCCTCGGGAATCTCCCTTGGGGACCCCCAGTGCTAAATGTCCCTCGGGAGCCCCACTTGGGGACCCCCAGTGCCCAAAAGGTCGTCCCTCGGAAACCTCCTATTGGGGACTCCCGGTGCCAAAAATGTTTGCCGTCGGGAACCCCCCTTGGGCACCCCCGGTGCCCAAAGCGCCCACACTCAGCCAGCCCCCCCTTTTGGGACCGCCGGCGCCCGAGGCGTCGCCTCACGGCAACCACGCCTCGGTAACCCCGGCGCCGGAGACGTCGTCGCCCCTCGACAACCCACCCTTTGGGACCCCTGGCGCCCAAGGCGACGCCCCTCGGCAACCCCCTCTTGGGGACTTTCATCGCCCAAGGGCTCGCCCCTCGGCAACCCCTCCTTTTGGGACCCCCTAGCGCCCGTGGCGTCGCTCGTTGGCAATCCCCACTTGGGGACCCCGGCGCCCGAAGCACCGCCCCTCGGCCAGCCCTGCCTTGGGGACCCCCGGCGCCCGAGGCTCCGGCCCTCGGCCAGGCCCGCCTTGGGGTCCCGAGGCGCCCGAGGCGCCGCCTCTTGGCAACCCCTCCATGGGGACCCCCGGCGCCCGAGGGCTCGCCACTCTGTAACCCCCCCATGGGGACCCAAAGCCCCCAAGAGCTTGTCCCATGGCAACCCCCCCTTGGGGAACCCCAGTGCCCGAGGCGTTGTCCCTTGGCAACCCCACCTTGGGGACCCCGGGCGCCCGAGGCGTCGACTCTCGGCAACCCCCTCGTGGGGACCCCCGGCGCCCGAGGCGTTGCCCCTTGGCAACCCCCCCATGGGGACCCCAAGCCCCCGAGGGCTCGTCTCACTGCAACCCCCGTTGGGGAACCCCAGTGCCCAAGGCGTCGCCCCTCGGACACCCCCTTGTGAAGCCCCGGCGCCCAAGGTGTCGACCCTCGGCAACCCCCCCTTGGGGACCCCCGGCGCCCGAGTTTTCGCCTCTTGGCAACGCCCCCTTGGGGATCACTGGCGCTTGAGGCGTTGCCACTCGGGAACACCCGCTTGGGGACCCTCGCCGCCCGAGGTGTCGCCCCTTTGGCAACGCCCCCTTGGGGATCACTGGCGCCCGAGGCGTCGTGACTCGGTAACATCGCCTTGGGAACCCCCGGCGCCCCTTTCTGGGTCCCGAAATTTCACCTCCTGGAAGGCCTCACTGGGGCCCATCACCCCCGGGGCCGGAAATGTCGCCTCCCGGGAGCCCTTGTCAGGGACCTCCCATCCCGGTGTCCAAAATGTCGCCCCCCTGGAGCCCTCGCCAGGGACCCCCCCGTCGGTGCCCGGAGTCTCGCCCCGCGGGAGCCCCTAGCCGGGTACCCCTCCCCTACTGACCGGAATGTCTCCTACCAGGAACCCCCGACCGGTGCCCCCCTTCCCGGTGCCCAGAATGTCGCCCCCCCAGGAACCCCCCATCGGGGACTACCCCCGGTGTTCGGAATGTCGACCCCCGGTAACCCCCCGCTGGGGACCCCCCCCCGGTGCCCGGAATGTCGCCCCCCCGGGAACCCTCCGCCGGGGACCCCCTTTCTGGTGCCTGGAATGTCGCCCCTCGGGAGGCCGATCGGAGGACCACCCTTCCACAGTGCCCGAAGTGTCGCAGCCAGTAGGCTGCCTGCGGGACCCCCCTTTCCCAGTGCCTGAAGTGTCGCCCCTCGGGAGGCCACCCGGGGGACCCGCCTTTCCCGGTACCCAAAGTGTCGCCCCTCGGGAGGCTGCCCGGTGGACCCCCTTTCCTCAGTGCCTGAAGAGTCGCCCCTTGGGAGGCCACCCAGGGAACCCCCCTTTCCCTGAGCACGAAGTGTCGCCTTGTGGGAGGCCGCCCGGGGGACCCCCACTTTCCTGGTGCCTCAAGTGTTGCCCCTCGGGAGGCCGCCCAAGGGACCCCTCTTCCCCTGTGCCCGAAGTGTCGCCTCTTGGGAGGCCACCCGGGGAAACCCCCTTCCCTGGAGCCCGAAGTGTCGCCCCTTGGGACGCCTACCGGGGGAACCCCCTTTCCCTGAGCATGAAGTGTCAAATTTCGGGAGGCCGCCCAAGAGACCCCCCTTTCCCTGAGAGCGAAGTGCCACCTCTAGGGAGGCCGCCAGGGGGAAACCCCTTCCCTGGTGCCCAAAGTGTCGCCTCTCAGGAGGCCACCCAGAGAAGCCCCTTCCCCGGTGCCCAAAGTGTCGCACCTCGGGTGGCCGACTGGGGGAACCCCCTTCCCTGGTGCCTGAAGTGTTGTCCCTTGGGAGGCCGACTGGGGGAACCCCCTTCCTCGGTACCCGAAGTGTTACCTTTCGGGTGGCCGCCCAAGGCAACCCTCTTCCCCAGTACCTGAAATGTCGCCCCCGGGGAGGCCGCCAGGGGGAACCCCCTTCCCCAGTGCCCGACCTGTCGCCCCTTGGGAGGCAACCCAGGGGAACCCCCTTCCTCGGTGCTCAAAGTGTCGCCCCTCGGGATGCCGCCCAGGGGAGCCCCCATCCCCAGTGCCTGAAGTGTCGCCCCTCGGGAGGCCGCCCGGGGGAGCTCCCTTTCTCTGAGACCGAATTGTCGCCCATCGAGAGGCTGCCCAGGGGAACCCCCTTCCCCAGTGCCTGAAATGTTGCCGCTCGGGAGGCCCTCCGTGGGAACCCACTTCCCCACTGCTTGAAGTGTCGCCCCTTGGGAGGCCCCCCGGGGGAACCCCCTTCCCTGGTGCCCTAAGTGTCGCACCTTGGAGGTCACCCGGGGGTACCCCCTTCCTGGGTGCCCGAAATCTCCCCCTCGGGAGGCCGCTCGGGGAACCCCCCTTCCTCCGTTCCCAAAGTGTTGCCCCTGAGGGACCGTCTGGAGAACCCTCTTCCCGAGTGCCTGAAGTGTCGCCCCTCGGGAAACCGCTCGGAGGACCCCCATTTCCCGGTGCCCGAAGTGTCGCCCCTCGGGAGGCCGCCCGGGGGACCCCCCTTGCCTGGTGCTCAAAGTGTCACCCCTCAGGACGCCGCCTGGGGGAACCCCCTTCCCCAGTACCCGAAGTGTAGCCCCTCGGGAGGCCGCCTGGGGGAGCCCCATTTCCCTGAGACTGAAGTGTCCCCCCTCAGTAGGCCGCCCGGGGTAACCCACTTCCCCGGAGCCCGAAGTGTCACCCGTTGGGACGCCTTCCGGGGGAACCTCCTTTCCCTGAGCCTGAAGTGTCAACTTTCGGGAGGCCGCCCAAGAGACCCCCCTTTCCCTGAGAGCGAAGTGTCACCTCTAGGGAGGCCGAAAGGGGGAGCCCCTTTCCCAGTGCCCGAAGTGTTGCCCCTCGTGAGGCTGCCCGGGGGACGCCCCTTCATTGGTGCCCGAAGTGTCACCCCTCGGGAGGCCGCCCGGGAGACCCCCCTTCCCCAGTGCCCAAAGTGTTGCCTCTCGGGAGGCCGCTCGGGGGAACCCCCTTCCCTGGTGCCTGAAGTGTTACCCTTCGGGTGGCCGCCCAGGGCGAACCCCCTTCCCCGATTCCCGAACTGTCACCCCTCGGGAGGCCGCCCGGGGGAACCCCCTTCCCCAGTGTCTGAAGTGTTGCCCCTTGGGACGCCTCCCGGGGGAGCCCCCTTTCCCTGAGCCCAAAGTGTCAACACTCGGGAGGCCACCCAAGAGAACCCCCTTTCCCTGAGAGCGAAGTGTCGCCTCTACGGAGGCCGCCAGGGGGAACCCCCTTCCTCAGTGCCTGAAGTGTTGCCCCTCGGGACGCCGCCAGGGGAAACCCCCTTCCCTGGTGCTCTCAGTGTCGCCCCTCGGGATGCCGCCCGGGGGATCCCCCTTTCCCTCAGACTGAAGTGTCTCCTCTTGGGAGGCCGCCAGGGGGAACCCCCTTCCCGAGTGCCTGAAGTGTTGCCCCTCGGGAAGCGGCCAGGGGGAATCCCCTTCCCCGGTGCTCGAAGTGTCGCCATTCGAAATGCCGCTTGAGGAACCCCCTTCCCCAGTTCCCGAAGTGTCGCCCCTTGGAAGGCCGCCCGGAGGAGCCCCCTTTCCCTGAGACCAAGGTGTCCCCCCTCGGAAGGCCGCCCGGGGGAACCCCCTTCCCTGGAGCCCGAAGTGTCGCCCCTTGGGACGCCTCCTGGGGAAACCCCCTTTCCCTGAGCCCGAAGTGTCAACCTTCGGGAGGCCGCCCAAGAGACCCCCCTTTCCCCGAGACCGAAGTGTCGCCTCTTGGGAGGCCGCCTGGGGAAAACCCCTTTCCCCAGTGCCCGAAGTGTCGCACCACAGTAGGCCGACAGGGGGACTCCCCTTCCCCGGTGCCCGAAGTGTCGCCCCTCGGGAGGCCGCACGGGGAAACCCCTTTCCCGGTGCCTGAAGTGTTGCCCCTCGTGATGCCACCCGGGGGACCCCCCTTCTTGGTGCCCGAAGTGTCGCACCACAGGAGGCCGCCCGGGGAACCCCCCTTCCCCAGTGCCCGAAGTGTCGCCCCTCGATAGTCCTCCTGGGGGACCCCCATTCCGAGGTGTCCGAAGTGTAACCAATGGGAGGCTGCCCGGGGGACCCCCTTCCCCGGTTCCCGAAGTGTCGCACCACTGGACTCTGCCGGGGCACTGTCCTTTCCCAAAGCCTGAAGTGTCGCCCCTCAGGAGGCCGCCCAGGGGAACCCCCTTTCCCAGTGCTTGAAGTGTCGCCCCTCGGGAGGCCGCCCAGGTGAACCCCTGTTTCCTGGTGCAAGTAGTGTCACTCCTCGGGAGGCCGCCCGGGCGACCCCCCTTTCCCGGTGCTCGAAGTGTCACACCACAGTAGGCCGACGGGGGGACCCCCCTTTCCCGGCGCTTGAAGTGTCGCCCCTCGGGAGGCCGACCGGAGGACCCCCTTCCCCCAGTACCCAAAGTGTTACCCTTCGGGAGGTCGCCCAGGGGAACCTCCTTCCCCAGTACCTGAAGTGTCACCCCTCGGGAGGCCGCCAGGGGGAACCACCTTCTCAGTGCCAGAAGTGTCGCCCCTCGAGATGCCGCCAGGGGGAAACCCCTTCCCTGGTGCCCGAAGTGCCTCCCCTCGGGAGGCCGTCCGGGGGAATCGCCTTCCCCACTGCCCGAAGTGTTGACCCTCGAGAGACCCCCAGGGGAAACCCCTTTCCCGGTGCCCGAAGTGCTGCCCCTCGTGAGGCCGCCCGGGGGAAGCCCCTTCCTTGGTGCCCGAAGTGTCCCCCTCGGGAGGCCGCCTAGGGAACCCCCCTCCCCTTGTGCCCAAAGTGTCTCCCTCAGGAAGGCCGCCAGGGGGAGCCCCCTTTCATGGTGCCTGAAGTGTCGCCCCTCTGGAGGCCGCCCGGGGGACCCCCCTTCCCCTGTTCCCGAAGCGTCGCACCACAGGAGTCCGCCGGGGGGCCCCCTTTCCCAGTGCCTGAAGTGTCGCACCTCGGGAGGCCGCCCAGGAGACCCCCCTTTCCCAGTGCCTGGAGTGTCGCCACTGAGGGACCGCCCTGGGGACCCCCTTTTCCCAGTGCGTGAAGTGTCACCCTTCGGGAGGCCGCCCGGGGGACCCTCCTTCCCTGGTGCCCAAAGTGTCGCCCCTCGGGAGGCCGCCCGGGGGAACCCCCTTCCCAGTGCCCAAAGTGTCGCACCATTGTAGGCTGCCCAGGGGAACCCTCCTTCCCAGTACCGAAGTGTCGCCCCTCAGGAGGCAGCCCGGGGGACCCCCTTTTCCTGGTGCCCAAAGTGTCACGCCTCAGAAGGCCGCCCAGCGGACACCCCTTCCCAAGTGCCTGAAGCGTCGCACCACAGTAGGCTGACCGGGAAACTGCCCTGTCCCAGTGCCCGAAGTGTCGCCCCTCGGGATGCCGCCAGGGGGAAACCCCTTCCCCGGTGCCCGAAGTGCCTCCCCTCGGGAGGCCGTCCGGGGGAATCGCCTTCCCCACTGCCCGAAGTGTTGACCCTCGAGAGACCCCCAGGGGAAACCCCTTTCCCGGTGCCCGAAGTGCTGCCCCTCGTGAGGCCGCCCGGGGGAAGCCCCTTCCTTGGTGCCCGAAGTGTCCCCCTCGGGAGGCCGCCTAGGGAACCCCCCTTCCCTTGTGCCCAAAGTGTCTCCCTCAGGAAGGCCGCCAGGGGGAGCCCCCTTTCATGGTGCCTGAAGTGTCGCCCCTCTGGAGGCCGCCCGGGGGACCCCCCTTCCCCTGTTCCCGAAGCGTCGCACCACAGGAGTCCGCCGGGGGGCCCCCTTTCCCAGTGCCTGAAGTGTCGCACCTCGGGAGGCCGCCCAGGAGACCCCCCTTTCCCAGTGCCTGGAGTGTCGCCACTGAGGGACCGCCCTGGGGACCCCCTTTTCCCAGTGCGTGAAGTGTCACCCTTCGGGAGGCCGCCCGGGGGACCCTCCTTCCCTGGTGCCCAAAGTGTCGCCCCTCGGGAGGCCGCCCGGGGGAACCCCCTTCCCAGTGCCCAAAGTGTCGCACCATTGTAGGCTGCCCAGGGGAACCCTCCTTCCCAGTGCCCGAAGTGTCGCCCCTCGGGAGGCCGCCCGGGGGACACCCCTTCCCCAGTGCCCGAAGTGTTGCACCACAGTAGGCTGTCGGGGTCACACCCCTTTCCCGGTGCCCAAAGTGTCGCCCTTTGGGAGGCCGCCGGGGGGAACCCTCTTCCATGGTGCTAAAAGTGTCACCCCTTGGGATGCCACCCGGGGGAGCCCCCTTTTCCTGAGACCGAAGTGTCGCCCCTCAGGAGGCCGCCCGGGGGATCCCCCTTCCCTCGTGCCTGAAGTGTCGCTTCTTGGGAGGCCGCCTGGGGGAACCCTCTTCCATGGTGCTCGAAGTGTTGCCCCTCAGGAGGCCGCCCAGGGGAACCCCCTTCCCCAGTTCCCGAAGTGTCCCCCCATGGGAGGCCGCCCAGGGGACCCCCTTTCCCATGTGCCCGAAGTGTCGCACCACAGTAGGCTGCCCGGGAAACTCCCCTTTCCCAGTGCCCGAAGTGTCGCCCCCTCGGGAGGCCACCTGGGAGACCCCCCTTCCCCAGTGCCCGAAGTGTTGCACCACAGTAGGCTGTCAGGGTCACACCCCTTTCCCGGTGCCCGAAGTGTCGCACCTCGGGAGGCCGCCCGGGAGACCCCCCCTTCCCCAGTGCCCGAAGTGTTGTACCACAGCAGGCTGCCCAGGGGATCCCCCTTTCCCGGTGCCCGAAGTGTCGCCACTTGAGAGCCCGCCCGGGAGACCCCCCTTTCTCTGAGCTCAAAGTGTCGCCCCGCGGGATGCCGCCTGGGGGAATCCTCTTCTCCTATGCCCAAAGTGTCGCCCCTCGGGAGGCCACCAGGGGGAACCCTCTTTCCCGGTGCCCGAAATGTCACCCCTCAAGAGGCCGCCCGGGGGACCACCCTTTCCTGGTGCCTGAAGTGTCACACCACTGTCGGCTTCCCAGGGGAGCCCTCTTTCCCAGTACCGAAGTGTCGCTCCTCAGGAGGCCGCCTGGGGGACCTGCCTTTTCCGGTGCCCAAAGTGTCGCCCCTCGGGAGGCCGCCCGGGAGACCCCCCTTCCCCAGTGCCCAAAGTGTTGCACCACAGTAGGCTGCCCAGGGCACACCCCTTTCCCGGTGCCCGAAGTGGCGCCACTTGAGAGGCCGCCCGGGGAACCCCCCTTTACCTGTGCACGAAGTGTTGCACTTCGAAAAGTCGCCCGGGGGAACCCTCTTCCCCGGTACCCAAAGTGTTGTCCCTCGGAAGGCCGCCCAGGGGAAACCCTCTTTCCCTGAGCTCGAAGTGTCGCCCCACCTGTGAGACCCCCCTTTCCCAGTGCGCGAAGTGTCTCCCTTCGGGAGGCCGCCAGTGGGATCCCCCTTTCCTGGTGCCTGAAGTATCGCTCCTCGGCAGGCCGCCAGGGGAACCTCCTTCACCGGTACGGGAAGTATCGCCCCTCGGGAGGCCACCAGGGGGAACGCCCTTCTCGGTGCCATAAGTGTGGACCCTCGAGAGGCCGCCAAGGGGAGTCCTCTTCCCCAGTGCCTGAAGTGTCGCCCCTCGGGAGGCCACCCTGGGGAACCCCCTTTCCCGGTACCCGAAGTGTCGCCCCTTCGGAGGCCCCCCGGGAGACTCCCCTTCCCCAGTGCCCGAAGTGTTGCACAACAGTAGGCTGCCCGGGGGATCCCCCTTTTCCTGGTGCCCGAAGTGTCGCCACTTGGGAGGCCGTCCGGGGGACCCCCCTTTCCCCGTGCACGAAGTGTCGCTCTTCGAAAAGCCGCCCGGGGAAACCCCCTTCCCCGGTGCCCAAAGTGTCACCCCTCGGAAGCCTGCTCAGGGGATCCCTCTTTCCCTGAGCCTGAAGTGCCGCCCCGCGGGAGGCCGCCCGGGGAAACCCTCTTCTCCGGTGCCCAAAGTGTCGCCCCTCGGGAGACCACCCAGGGGAACCCTCTTTCCCAGTTCCCAAAATGTCACCTCTCAAGAGGCTGCCTGGGGGACCCCCCTTCCCCAGTGCCTGAAGTGTTGCACCATTGTAGGCTTCCCAGGGGAACCCTCTTTCCCAGTACCGAAGTGTCGCCCCTCGGGAGGCCGCCCGGGGGACCCGCCTTTTCCGGTGCACAAAGTGTCGCCCCTCGGAGGGCCGACCGGGGGAACTGCATTCCCTGGTACCCGAAGTGTTACCCTTCGGGAGGCCGCCCAGGGGAACCCCCTTCCCAGTGCCCAAAGTGTCGCACCACTGTAGGCTACCCAGGGGAACCCTCTTTCCCAGTACCGAAGTGTCGTCCCTCGGGAGACCCCAGGGGGACCTCCCCTTTCCCAGTGCCCAAAGTGTCGCGCCTCAGAAGGCCACCAGGCGAACCCCCTTTCCCAAGTGCCCGAAGTGTCGCACCACAGTAGGCTGCCCGGGAAACTCCCCTTTCCCAGTGCCCGAAGTGTCACCCCTCGGGAGGCCGCTGCGGGACACCCCTTCCCCAGTGCCCAGAGTGTTGCACCACAGTAGGCTGCCCCAGGGCACACTCGTTTCCCGATGCCGAACGTGTCGCCACTTGGGAGGGTGCCCAGGGCACCCCCCTTTCCCCGTGCACGAAATGTTGCACTTTGAAAAGCCGCCCGGGGCAACTCCCTTCCCCAGTGCCCGAAGTGTCCCCCCTCCGGAGGCCCCCCTGGGGAACCCCCTTTTCCAGTGCCCGAAGTGTCGCCTTTCGGTATGCCGCCTGGGGGAACACCCTTTCCCGGAGCCCGAAGAGTCGCCCCTTGGGAGGCAGCCAGGGGGAAACCCCCTTTCTCGGTGCCCAAAGTGTCTCCCCTCGCTAGGCCTCTCAGGGCAACCCCCTTCCCCGGTACACCAAGTGTCGCCCCTTGGGAGGCTGCCCAGGGGAACCCCCTTCCCCAGTTCTCAAAGTGTCCCCCCTCGGGAGGCCGCGTGGGTGAACCCCTTCCCCAGTAACCGAAGTGTAGCCCTCGCGAGGGCGCCTGGCAAAACCCCCTTCCTCGGTGCCTGAAGTGTTGCCCCTCGGGATGCCGCCCGGGGGAAGCCCCCTTCCCTAGAGGCCGAAGTGTCGCCCCTCTGCACGCCGCCCAGGGGTACCCCCTTTTACTGGTGCCCGAAGTGTTGCCCCTCGGGAGGCCGCCCGGGGGAACCCCCTTTCCCGGTGCCCAAAGTGTAACCCCACGGAAGGCCGCCTGGGGCAACCTCCTTCCCCGGTACACGAAGTTTTGCCCCTCGGGAGGCTGCCTGGGGGAACCCCATTCCCCGGTACCCAAAGTGTCGCCCCTCGTGAGGCCGCCCCGGGGAACCCCCTTCCCTGGTGCCTGATGTGTCGCCCCTCAGGAGGCCGCTAGGGGGACCCCCCTTCCCCGGTGCGTGATGTGTCGCCCATTGTGAGGCCGCCCGGGGGAATCCCCTTCCGGTACCCAAAGTGTCGCCCCTTAGGAGACCGCCCGGGTGAACCCCCTTCCCCAGAGCGTGAAGTGCCGCCCATCGGGAGGCCACCCGGGGGAACCTCCTTTCCCGGAGCCCGAAGTGTCCACCTTTTGGGAGGCCCCTCTGGGGAACCCCCTTCCTCGGTACTCGAAATGTCGCATTTTGGGATGCCGACTGGGGGAACACCCTTTCCCGGAGCCCGAAGAGTCGCCCCTTGGGAGGCAGCCAGGGGGAACCTCCTTTCCCAGTGCCCAAAGTGTCTCCCCTCGCTAGGCCTCCCGGGGCAACCCCCTTCCCCAGAACACCAAGTGTTGTCCCTCGGGATGCCGCCTGGGGGAACCCCATTCCCCGGTACCCAAAGTATAGTCTCTCTGGAGGCCGCCTGGGGTAACCCCCTTCCCCGGTGCCTGAAGTGTCCCCCCTCGGGAAGCCGCCCGGGGGAACCCCCTTCCCCAGTGCCCGAAGTGTCACTCCACGGGAAGCCACCCAGGGGACCCTCCTTCCCCGGAGCCTGAAGTGTGGCCGCTTGGGATGCTGCCCGGGGGAACACCCTTCCCCAGTGCCCAAAGTGTCTCCCCTCGGGAGGCCGCCCAGGGGAACCCCCTTTCCCTCAGCATGAAGTGTCGGTAGTCGGGAGGCCGCCCGGGGGAACCTCCTTCCTTGGAGCATGAAGTGTCGCCCCTTGTGAGGCTGCCCGGGGGAACCCACATTCCCGGAGCCCAAAGTGTCAACCTTTTGGGAGTTTGCCCGAGGGAACCTCCTTTCCCAGTGCCCAAAGCCGCCCGGGGGAACCCCCATCCCCGGTACATGAAGTGTCGTCCCTCGGGAGGCCGCTTGGGGGAACCCCCTTCCGTGGTCCCCGAAGTGTTGCCCCTTCGGGAGGCCGACCGGGGGAACCCCCTTCTCTGGTGCCCGAAGTGTCGCCCCTCAGGAGGCTGCCCGGGGGAACCCTCTTCCCCGGAGCGTGAAGTGTTGCCAATCGGGAGGCCGCCCGGGGGAAAACCCTTTCCCGGTGCCCAAAGTGTCAACCTTTCGGGAGTTTGCCCGTGGGAACCCCCTTCCCCGGTGCCCGAAGTGTCGCCCCTTGGGAGGCCACCCAGGGAAACCCCCTTCCCTGGTGCTCCAAGTGTCACCCCTTTGGAGGCCGCCCAGGGGAACCCCCTTCCCCTGTGCCCGAAGTGACGCCCCTCGTGAGTCCGCCTGGGGGAACCCCCTTCCCCGCTGCCCGAAATGTCTCCCCTTGGGAGGCCGCCCGGGGGAACCCCCTTTCCCTCAGCATGAAGTGTCGGCTGTTGGGAGGCCGTCCGGGGGAACCCCCTTCCCTGGAGCGTGAAGTGTCGCCCCTCGTGAGCTTGCTTGGGGGAACCCCATTTCCCGAAGCCTGAAGTGTCAACCTTTCAGGAGTCCGCCCGGGGGAACGCCCTTTCCCAGTGCCCAAAGCCGGCCGGGGGAACCCCCATCCCCGGTAGACGAAGTATTGCCCCTCGAGAGGCCGCTCGGGGGAACCCCCTTCCCTGGTGCCTGAAGTGTTGCCCCTCGGCAGGCCGCCTGGGGAAACCCCCTTCCCTGGTGCCCGAAGTGTCGCCCCTTGGGAGGCCGCCCGAGAGAACCCCCTTTCCCTGAGACCGAAGTGTCAACCTGTCCGGAGGCCACCTGGGGGAACCCTCTCCCCCGGAGCGTGAAGTGTCGCCCATTGGGAGGCCGCCCAGGGGAACCCCCTTTCCCAAAGCACGAAGTGTTAACCTATCGGGAGGCCACCTGGGGGTACCCCTTTTCCCGGTACCCGAAGTGTCGCCCCTCGGGAGACCCCCGGGGGAACCCCCTTCCCTGGTGCCTGAAGTGTCTCCCCTCGGGAGGTCCCCCTTGGGAACCCCATTTCCCTGAGACCGAAGTGTCGCCCCTTGGGAGGCCACCCGGGGGATCCCCCTTTCGCGGAGCCCCAATTGTCAACCTTTCGGGGGGCCACCCGGGGGAACCCCCTTTCCCTTCGACCGAATGTCGCCCCTTGGGAGGCCCGCCTGGGCAAACCCCTTCCCCGGTTCCCGAAGGGTCACGCCTAGGGAGGCCGCCTGGGGGAACGCCTTTCCCTGGCGCCCGAGGTGTCGCCCCTCGGCAACTCCCCTTGGGGACCCCCGGTGCCCGAAATGTCGTCCGTCGGGAACCTCCCTTGGGGACCCCAGGTGCCTCAAATGTCGTCTGTCGGGAGGCCTTTTTGGGGAGCCCCGGTGCCCAAAATATCGTCCATCAGGAACCCCCTTTGGGGACGCCCGGCGCCCGAGGTGTCGCCCCTCGGAAAGCCCTTCTTGGGGAACCCCGAAGCCCAAGGTGCCACCCATCGGCAACCCCCCTTTGGGGACCCGAGGCACCTGAGGCGCCGACCTTCGGCAAGCCCCGCCTTGGGGACCCCCAGTTCCCAAAATGTCGTTCGTCAGGAACCCCCCTTGGGGATGCCCGGTTCCCGAAATGTTGTCCCTCAGCAACTCCCCTTGGGGACCCCCGATGCAGAAAATGTCGTCCTTTGGGCCCCGGCCAGTGCCCAAAATGTCCTCCCTCGGAAACTCCCCCGTCGGGTCCCCCTGGGTGCCCAAAATGTCTATCCTCTCGGGAACCCCCCCTTGGGGACACCCGGTGCCTGATATGTCGTCCATCGGGAAACCCCCTTTGGGACCCCCGTGGCCCGAGGTGTCGCCCCTCGGCAACCCCCCTTGGGGACCACCGGCGCCCGCGGTGTCGGTCCTCGGCAACCCCACCTTGGGGACCCCCGACGACCGAGGCGCCACCCTTCGGAAAGCCCCGCCTTGGGGACCCCCGGCACCCGCGGTGTCGTCCCTCGGCAAGCCACGTTGGGGACCCCCGGCGCCCGAAGTGTCGCCCCTCGGGAACCCCCCCTTGGGGACCCCCGGCGCCCAAGGTGTCGCCCCTTGGCAACCCCCCTTGGGAACCCCCGGTGCTTGAAGTGTCGTCGCTCGGGAATCCCCCTTGGCGATCCCCGATTCCCGAAATATCGTTTGTCGGGAACCCCCCTTGGGGACCCCCGGTGCCCGAAATGTCGTCCCTCAGGAACCCCCCTTGGGGACCCTCGGTGCCCAAAATGTCGTCCCTCGGGAACCCCCCTTGGGGACCCCCAGTGCCCGAAATGTCGTCCGTCGGGAGCCCCCCTTAGTGACCCCCGATGCTCGAAATGTCATTCCTCCACAACCTCCGCTTTGGGAAACCTCGGCGCCCAAGGTGTCGCCCCTCGGAAACACCCCCTTCGGGGACCCCTGGCGCCTGAGGTGTCACTCCTTGACAACCCCTCCATTTGGGGACACCCGACGCCTGAGTTGTCGCCCCTCGGCAACACCCCATCGGGGATCCCCGGCGCCCGAGGTGTCACCCCTCTGTAACCCCCCTTTCTTGGACCCCCGGCGCCTGAGGTGTCACCCCTCGGCAACCCCCCCTTGGGGACCCCAGGCGCCCGAGGTGTCGCCTTTTGGCAACCACCCTGGGGGCCCCCCGTCACCCAAAATGTCGTCCCCCTCAGCATCTCCCCTTGGAAACGCACGGCGTCCGCAATGTCGTCCCTCAGCAACCCTCCTTGGGGACGCCCGGTGCCTGATATGTCGTCTCTCGAGAAATGCCCTTGGGGACCCCCGGTGCTGGAGGCGCTGACCCTCGGCCAACTCTGCCTTGGGGACCCCTGGCGCCCGAGGCGCCGCCCCTCGGCCAGCTCCCCCCTTGGGGACCCAGGGCGCCTGAGGTGCCGCCCCTCGGCCAGCCCCCCCTTGGGAACCCCCGGCGCCCGAGGTGTCGCCCCTCGGCAATCCCCCCTTCGGGGAGCCCCGGCGCCCGAGGTGTCGCTCCTTGGCAAGACCCCCTTCAGGGAGCCCCGGCTCTCGAGGTGTCGCCCCTCAGAAACCCCCCTTTGGGGACCCCCGGTGCCCGAGGCGCCACCCCTCAACCAGACCCGCCTTAGGGACCCCTGGCGCCCGAGGCGCCGCCCCTCGGCCAGCTCCCCCCTTGGGAACCCCCGGCGCCCGAGGTGTCGCCCCTTTGGCAATCCCCCCTTCGGGTATCCCCGGCGCCTGAGGTGTCACCCCTCGGCAAGACCCCCTTCAGGGAGCCCCAGCGCCCAAGGTGTCGCCCCTCAGAAACCCCCCTTTGGGGACCCCTGGCATCCGAGGTGCCGCTCCTCGGCCAGCAACCCCTTGGGGACGCCCGGCATCCTGGCGCCGGCCCTCGGCAACCCCCCTTTCAGGGACGCCTGGCGCCCGAGGTGTCACCCCTCGGTAACCCCCCCTTGGGGACCCTGGGTGTCCAAGGTGTCGCCCCTTGGCAACCTATCTTGGGGACCCCCGGTGCCCGAAATGTCGTCCCTCGGGAACCCCCCTTGGGGAGCCCCGGTGCCCGAAATGTCATTTCTCGGCAACCCCCCTTGGAAGCCCCCAATGCAGAAAATGTCGTCCCCTTGGGTCCCCCCCAGTGCCCAAAATGTCGTCTCTCGGGAACTCCCCTATTGGGACCCCCTGGGTGACCAAAATGTCGATCCTCTCGGGAACCCCCCTTGGGGGCGCCTGGTGCCGAAATGTCGTCCCTCGGGAATCCCCCCTTGGGGACGCCCGGCGGCCAAGGCGCTGCCCCTCGGCAAGCCCCCCCTTTGGTACCCCCGGCGTCTGAGACGCCGCCCCTCGTCAAGCTCCCCCTTGGGAACCCCTGGTGCTTGAGGCGCCGCCCCTGGGCAACCCCCTCCTTTGGGGACCCCCGGCGCCCGAGGTGTTGCCCCTCGGCAACCCCACCTTTTCCCTGGGCGCAAAGCTCAACGGTGCGTGCCATATGCGGGTCTTGGATACTGCCGTTTTTCAGCCCAGAATTCCAGACGGACGAAGATTCCTCCCAGGGATAAGGTGCCAGACAGAAAGCGATTGTTCTTTTTTTAGAGTTAGTGGGGCCCCATCACTGGCACCTGAGAGCCCAAGGCTGCCACCTTTTCCCTGGGCACAAAGCTCGATGGTGCGTTCCATGTGCGGGTGCGGGAAAGTGCTGGTTTTTCAGCCCAGAATTCAAGACGGACGAAGATTCCTGTCAGGGAAAAGGTGCCTGGACAGAAAGCGCTTGTTCCTTTTCTAGGGTTAATGAGGCCCCAGCATTGGCACCTGAGAGCCCAGGGCTGCCATCTTTTTCCCTGGGCGCAAAGCTCAACAGTGCGTGCCACGTACGGGTCTGGGAAAGTGCCGTTTTTCAGCCCAGAATTCCAGATGGACAAAGATTCCTCCCAGGGAAAAGGTGCCAGGACAGAGAGTGATTGTTCGTTTTCTAGGGTTAATGGGGCCTCATCATTGGCACCTGAGAGCCTGAGGCTGCCACCTTTTCCCTGGGCGAAAAGATAAAACTCCTCCTCCCTACCTCCAAACTTGCCTGAAAGGTTCCTCATGTTGCAGATGCTGCTAAGCTCTCTAATACTTAGGAATTCCTCCTTGGGTGAGGAAACAGTGTCTACGCCGCATCATAGCACTCTATCAAGTGGCATTCTGCTCCTCCCAGTGGACAGACGTGTGCTGGATAGAAAACATAAGTGATGTGGTTCCTCTTGACCTAGCTCCTTGTAGAGCATTCTATTGTTGCTACATAAGTTGCTGAGGCTTCTTTAGCTTGACCTCTAATTCGAAGGACCTTCATCACATCGAGCAGATGTTTGTAGGTTTGTGTACTACCTGTAAAAATAAAGATTTACAACAGATGTGCATTGAGGAACCAAATAGTCAACACCTTAAAAATAACATTGAATTTTGGCTCAGAGTAGAAATCTCACCCTGCCTGTCTCCCCTTCTGTACCAGGAGCCCAAAACAGAGATAGCAATCCATCTTGAAAGCAAAAAAACAAGAAGCCACAAGATAAAGGATTACTACAGACAAAACTTTCATTCAGCTCTAAAAACTGACTCACCTTCTCCACGGGCTGCTTCAGCTTCTCTTCTTCTGGGGTACTTCTTGTCTGTTTGCAGGCAAAAAAAACCCAAACACCGGATTAGTCGGGTCACCCAGGCACTCACTAAAAGCTTAAAAATTTACCAGTTCTCATTTCCCTTTTGGAAATGAACACTCTTCCAACCACCGCCTGCAATAAGACAAATGACATCCACTCTTCAAGGCCTTGCTTTGCAAGTCCCATCAGCTCCACAAAATGCATCTCTAAGGACTGCACACAAGTTCGGGACAGCTGCTCCATCTGGTATGACTGTACAGCCATTGCCTCAACAGGCCAATACAATCCATGTGTTAACATTACACTCTGAGCAACATTCTACCTCCCCACCCATCTAGAGAGCAGAGCAGAGCAGCTCCAGGCCAAGCGCAGATATACACCTAATACCTGTGAGAACTCTAAGTGTGTGACACCATTGTGAGAGAAACTTGAGACCGAGAAGCGGCGATACCAATTGACAGAAAACACAGAGAAGACAAAGGACGTGACAGCGACCAGAATTGCCCTACCCTGCACACCCTACCCCAATAATAAAAAGCAAAACTCGTTCCCTTGAGGCACAGTAAGGACCTGTTCTGGGATATTCATCTCACTAGACCACCTTGACAAATCCCTCCTGGCAAGACACAAACTTGGACCCAACTCCCATCCCCTCTCTGCATCACAGCCCTCCACTTATCTGTCTGAAACCTGGGGCTGCAAATCCATCTTTGACACAAAGTGTGTCTGGGCTGGCTCAGAGGTTCCTGGGGTCTGCCGGTTACTGCCTTACTCAACTACAAGAAAGAAAACTGAAATCAATGAAGGACTTGGGCAGCACAGAGGCCAAACTCCAACAATTCCACAACTTACTGTCCGTGAAACGTGTCAAGGTCCTTGGCTCACCAGCTGTGACTGGAGTTGAAGGCTGCAACTGTCACCTCGGGGGATACCTTAGGGAGCGAGAGACAAAGTCAGATGACACTTCTGAAGGTTCACATTCCAGCTCCTCCTCGCTACCTTCCAACTCACCTGAAAGACTCCTCTTGTCCCAGATGCTACTGAGCTCCCTAATACTTAGGCATTCCTCACAAGGTGAGCTGCAGACTGCTGAATGCCATCGAAGCCCTCGCTGATGTGTGGCTGAGCCCCTGCCAGTGGACAGAATGGTGCTGCAAACAAAACACAGACACTGAGGCACATACTGACCTACCACCTCATAGTGTGTTGCATTACTGCCACATAAGTGCCTGGGGCTTCTTTACCTTGACCTCTAATTGGACAGACCTTCATCATATTGAGCAGACGCTTGTAAGTTTGTGTACGACCTGTAAAAAAACAATTTCACAAGAGATGTGCATAGTTTGACCAAACAGGCAACACCCTAAAATAACATTGAATTCAGACTGCGAGTAAAATTCTCACCTCGCTGATCTCCCCTTCTGTGCCAGGAGCCCACACCAGACATCAGATCCCATCTGCAAAGGGAAAAAACCAAGAAGCCACGAGATAAAGGACTCCTACAGACAAAACTGACTTTGTTCATCCAACACTAAGAACTGACCCACCTTCTTCCTAGGCTGCTTCAGCTTGTCTTGTTCTGGGGTACTTCTTGTCAGGTTGCCCAGCAGAAAAAAAAGAAACAACAGATTAGTCAGGTCACCCAGGTGCGCACTAAGTGCTTAATAATTTAAAAGTTCCCATTTCTCCTTCGGAAATGAACACTCCAAGCACAACCTGCCATAAGACAAATGACAATTCCTCTTCAAGGCTCTACTAAGCAAGCCCTACTGGCACCACAAAATGCAGCTCTAAGGACCGCACACAACTTCAGGACAGCTGCCCCATCTGATATGACTGTACAGCCATTGCCACAACAAGCTAAGGTAATCCACATGTTAACATTACACTCTGCGCAATATTCTACCTCCCCACCCATCTACGGAGCAGGGCAGAGCGGCTCCAGGCCGAGCACAGTCAGATACCTCGTACCTGTGAGAACACCAAGCGTGCGACACAATTGTGAGACAAACCTGTCAGCGACAAGAATTGACATCAACGACACAAAACACAGAGAAGACAGAGGACATAACACAGACCAAAACTGCTCTGCCCTGCACACCCTACCCCAATAATAAAAAGCATGACACATTCCCTTGATGTGCCCCAAGGACCTGTTCTGGGATACACATCTTGCTAGACCACCTTGACAAATCACTCCTGGCAAGGCATAAACTTGCACCTGACTCCCATCCCCTCTCCAGGTCACAGCCCTCCACTTATCTTTCCCACAGCTGGGGTTGCATATCCATCTTTGACATAAAGCAAGTGTGTCTGGGCTGGCTCAGAGGTTCCTGGGGTCTGCCGGTTACTGCCTTATTCAACTACAAGAAAGAAAACTGAAATCAATGAAGGACTTGGGCAGCACAGAGGCCAAACTCCAACAATTCCACAACTTACTGTCCGTGAAACGTGTCAAGGTCCTTGGCTCACCAGCTGTGACTGGAGTTGGAGGCTGCAACTGTCACCTCGGGGGATACCTTAGGGAGTGAGAGACAAAGTCAGATGACACTTCTGAAGATTCACATTCCAGCTCCTCCTCGCTACCTTCCAACTCACCTGAAAGACTCCTCTTGTTCCAGATGCTACTGCTGAGCTCCCCAATACTTACGGAGTACTCACTGGGTGAGCCACAGACCCCCGAACACCATTGGAGTGCTCACTCAAGTTTTGCTGCACCCCTCCCAGTGAACAGACTTTTGCTGAAAAGAAAACGTAGATACTGAGGCATGTACTGATCTACCTCCTCAGAGTGCATTGCATTGTTGCCACATAACTGCCTGAAGCTTCTTTACCTTGAGCTCTAATTGGACAAACCTTCATCACATTGACCAGACAGTTGTAGAGTTGTGTACCACCTGTAAAAAAAACAATTTCACAAGAGATGTGCATAGTTTGACCAAATAGGCAACACCCTAAAAATAACATTCAGTTTGGTCTGGGAGGAAAAACTCACCCTGCTGGTTTCCTCTTTTGTGCCAGGAGCCCACACCAAAGATTGCACCCTATCTTGAAAATAAAATTAGAAGCCACAAGTTAAAGGACTACTACAGACAAAATTGACTTCATTCATCCAACACTAAGAACTGACCAACCTTCTCCCTAGGTTGCTTCAGCTTGTCTCATTCTGGGGTACTTTTTGTCTGGTTGCCAGGAGAAAAATAGAAACAATAAATTAGTCAGGTCACCAAAGCGCTTGCTAAGAACTTAATAATTTAAAAGCTCTCAAGAACACTCGAACCACAGACTGCAATAAGACAAATGACAACCCACCTTCAAGGCCCTGCTAGGAAAGTCCCATCAGCTCTACCAAACCCACCTCCTAAGAACTGCACACAAGTTTGGAACAGCTGCCCCATCTGACATGACTCTGCAGCCATTGCCTCAACAGGCTAAGGTAATCCACATGTTAACATTACACTCTGCGCAATATTCTACCTCCCCACCCATCTACGGAGCAGGGCAGAGCGGCTCCAGGCCGAGCACAGACAGACACCTCGTACCTGTGAGAACACCAAGCGTGCGACACCATTGTGAGACAAACCTGTCAGCGACAAGAATTGACCTCAACGACACAAAACACAGAGAAGACAGAGGATGCAACACAGACCGGAACTGCTCTGCTCTGCACACCCTACCCCAATAATAAAAAGCATGACACATTCCCTTGATGTGCCCCAAGGACCTGTTCTGGGATACACATCTTGCTAGACCACCTTGACAAATCCCTCCTGGCAAGGCATAAACTTGCACCTGACTCCCATCCCCTCTCCAGGTCACAGCCCTCCACTTATCTTTCCCACAGCTGGGGCTGCATATCCATCTTTGACATAAAGCAAGTGTGTCTGGGCTGGCTCAGAGGTTCCTGGGGTCTGCCGGTTACTGCCTTACTCAACTACAAGAAAGAAAACTGAAATCAATGAAGGACTTGGGCAGCACAGAGGCCAAACTCCAACAATTCCACAACTTACTGTCCGTGAAACGTGTCAAGGTCCTTGGCTCACCAGCTGTGACTGGAGTTGGAGGCTGCAACTGTCACCTCGGGGGATACCTTAGGGAGCGAGAGACAAAGTCAGATGACACTTCTGAAGGTTCACATTCCAGCTCCTCCTCGCTACCTTCCAACTCACCTGAAAGACTCCTCTTGTCCCAGATGCTACTGAGCTCCCTAATACTTAGGCATTCCTCACAAGGTGAGCTGCAGACTGCTGAATGCCATCGAAGCCCTCGCTGATGTGTGGCTGCGCCCCTGCCAGTGGACAGAATGGTGCTGCAAACAAAACACAGACACTGAGGCACATACTGACCTACCACCTCATAGTGTGTTGCATTACTGCCACATAAGTGCCTGGGGCTTCTTTACCTTGACCTCTAATTGGACAGACCTTCATCATATTGAGCAGACGCTTGTAAGTTTGTGTACGACCTGTAAAAAAACAATTTCACAAGAGATGTGCATAGTTTGACCAAACAGGCAACACCCTAAAATAACATTGAATTCAGACTGCGAGTAAAATTCTCACCTCGCTGATCTCCCCTTCTGTGCCAGGAGCCCACACCAGACATCAGATCCCATCTGCAAAGGGAAAAAACCAAGAAGCCACGAGATAAAGGACTCCTACAGACAAAACTGACTTTGTTCATCCAACACTAAGAACTGACCCACCTTCTTCCTAGGCTGCTTCAGCTTGTCTTGTTCTGGGGTACTTCTTGTCAGGTTGCCCAGCAGAAAAAAAAGAAACAACAGATTAGTCAGGTCACCCAGGTGCGCACTAAGTGCTTAATAATTTAAAAGTTCCCATTTCTCCTTCGGAAATGAACACTCCAAGCACAACCTGCCATAAGACAAATGACAATTCCTCTTCAAGGCTCTACTAAGCAAGCCCTACTGGCACCACAAAATGCAGCTCTAAGGACCGCACACAACTTCAGGACAGCTGCCCCATCTGATATGACTGTACAGCCATTGCCACAACAAGCTAAGGTAATCCACATGTTAACATTACACTCTGCGCAATATTCTACCTCCCCACCCATCTACGGAGCAGGGCAGAGCGGCTCCAGGCCGAGCACAGTCAGATACCTCGTACCTGTGAGAACACCAAGCGTGCGACACAATTGTGAGACAAACCTGTCAGCGACAAGAATTGACATCAACGACACAAAACACAGAGAAGACAGAGGACATAACACAGACCAAAACTGCTCTGCCCTGCACACCCTACCCCAATAATAAAAAGCATGACACATTCCCTTGATGTGCCCCAAGGACCTGTTCTGGGATACACATCTTGCTAGACCACCTTGACAAATCACTCCTGGCAAGGCATAAACTTGCACCTGACTCCCATCCCCTCTCCAGGTCACAGCCCTCCACTTATCTTTCCCACAGCTGGGGTTGCATATCCATCTTTGACATAAAGCAAGTGTGTCTGGGCTGGCTCAGAGGTTCCTGGGGTCTGCCGGTTACTGCCTTACTCAACTACAAGAAAGAAAACTGAAATCAATGAAGGACTTGGGCAGCACAGAGGCCAAACTCCAACAATTCCACAACTTACTGTCCGTGAAACGTGTCAAGGTCCTTGGCTCACCAGCTGTGACTGGAGTTGGAGGCTGCAACTGTCACCTCGGGGGATACCTTAGGGAGTGAGAGACAAAGTCAGATGACACTTCTGAAGATTCACATTCCAGCTCCTCCTCGCTACCTTCCAACTCACCTGAAAGACTCCTCTTGTTCCAGATGCTACTGCTGAGCTCCCCAATACTTACGGAGTACTCACTGGGTGAGCCACAGACCCCCGAACACCATTGGAGTGCTCACTCAAGTTTTGCTGCACCCCTCCCAGTGAACAGACTTTTGCTGAAAAGAAAACGTAGATACTGAGGCATGTACTGATCTACCTCCTCAGAGTGCATTGCATTGTTGCCACATAACTGCCTGAAGCTTCTTTACCTTGAGCTCTAATTGGACAAACCTTCATCACATTGACCAGACAGTTGTAGAGTTGTGTACCACCTGTAAAAAAAACAATTTCACAAGAGATGTGCATAGTTTGACCAAATAGGCAACACCCTAAAAATAACATTCAGTTTGGTCTGGGAGGAAAAACTCACCCTGCTGGTTTCCTCTTTTGTGCCAGGAGCCCACACCAAAGATTGCACCCTATCTTGAAAATAAAATTAGAAGCCACAAGTTAAAGGACTACTACAGACAAAATTGACTTCATTCATCCAACACTAAGAACTGACCAACCTTCTCCCTAAGTTGCTTCAGCTTGTCTCATTCTGGGGTACTTTTTGTCTGGTTGCCAGGAGAAAAATAGAAACAATAAATTAGTCAGGTCACCAAAGCGCTTGCTAAGAACTTAATAATTTAAAAGCTCTCAAGAACACTCGAACCACAGACTGCAATAAGACAAATGACAACCCACCTTCAAGGCCCTGCTAGGAAAGTCCCATCAGCTCTACCAAACCCACCTCCTAAGAACTGCACACAAGTTTGGAACAGCTGCCCCATCTGACATGACTCTGCAGCCATTGCCTCAACAGGCTAAGGTAATCCACATGTTAACATTACACTCTGCGCAATATTCTACCTCCCCACCCATCTACGGAGCAGGGCAGAGCGGCTCCAGGCCGAGCACAGACAGACACCTCGTACCTGTGAGAACACCAAGCGTGCGACACCATTGTGAGACAAACCTGTCAGCGACAAGAATTGACCTCAACGACACAAAACACAGAGAAGACAGAGGACGCAACACAGACTGGAACTGCTCTGCTCTGCACACCCTACCCCAATAATAAAAAGCATGACACATTCCCTTGATGTGCCCCAAGGACCTGTTCTGGGATACACATCTTGCTAGACCACCTTGACAAATCCCTCCTGGCAAGGCATAAACTTGCACCTGACTCCCATCCCCTCTCCAGGTCACAGCCCTCCACTTATCTTTCCCACAGCTGGGGCTGCATATCCATCTTTGACATAAAGCAAGTGTGTCTGGGCTGGCTCAGAGGTTCCTGGGGTCTGCCGGTTACTGCCTTACTCAACTACAAGAAAGAAAACTGAAATCAATGAAGGACTTGGGCAGCACAGAGGCCAAACTCCAACAATTCCACAACTTACTGTCCGTGAAACGTGTCAAGGTCCTTGGCTCACCAGCTGTGACTGGAGTTGGAGGCTGCAACTGTCACCTCGGGGGATACCTTAGGGAGCGAGAGACAAAGTCAGATGACACTTCTGAAGGTTCACATTCCAGCTCCTCCTCGCTACCTTCCAACTCACCTGAAAGACTCCTCTTGTCCCAGATGCTACTGAGCTCCCTAATACTTAGGCATTCCTCACAAGGTGAGCTGCAGACTGCTGAATGCCATCGAAACCCTCGCTGATGTGTGGCTGCGCCCCTGCCAGTGGACAGAATGGTGCTGCAAACAAAACACAGACACTGAGGCACATACTGACCTACCACCTCATAGTGTGTTGCATTACTGCCACATAAGTGCCTGGGGCTTCTTTACCTTGACCTCTAATTGGACAGACCTTCATCATATTGAGCAGACGCTTGTAGGTTTGTGTACCACCTGTAAAAAAAACAATTTCACAAGAGATGTGCATAGTTTGACCAAATAGGCAACACCCTAAAATAACATTGAATTCAGACTGCGAGTAAAATTCTCACCTCGCTGATCTCCCCTTCTGTGCCAGGAGCCCACACCAGACATCAGATCCCATCTGCAAAGGGAAAAAACCAAGAAGCCACGAGATAAAGGACTCCTACAGACAAAACTGACTTTGTTCATCCAACACTAAGAACTGACCCACCTTCTTCCTAGGCTGCTTCAGCTTGTCTTGTTCTGGGGTACTTCTTGTCAGGTTGCCCAGCAGAAAAAAAAGAAACAACAGATTAGTCAGGTCACCCAGGTGCGCACTAAGTGCTTAATAATTTAAAAGTTCCCATTTCTCCTTCGGAAATGAACACTCCAAGCACAACCTGCCATAAGACAAATGACAATTCCTCTTCAAGGCTCTACTAAGCAAGCCCTATTGGCACCACAAAATGCAGCTCTAAGGACCGCACACAACTTCAGGACAGCTGCCCCATCTGATATGACTGTACAGCCATTGCCACAACAAGCTAAGGTAATCCACATGTTAACATTACACTCTGAGCAATATTCTACCTCCCCACCCATCTACGGAGCAGGGCAGAGCGGCTCCAGGCCGAGCACAGACAGACACCTCGTACCTGTGAGAACACCAAGAGTGCGACACCATTGTGAGACAAACCTGTCACCGACAAGAATGGACCTCAGTGACAGAAAACACAGACAAGACAAAGGACGTAACACAGACCGGAACTGCTCTGTCTACACAGCCTGCCCCAGTGATAAAAAGCAAGACAAGTTCCCTTGATATGCTCTAAGGACCTGTTATGTCATATGCACTTCGCTAGACCACCTTGAAAAATCCCTCCTGATAGGGCACAAACTTGAACCCGATTCCCATCCCCTCTCCGGGTCGCAGCCCTCCACTTATCTTTCCCAGAGCTGGGGATGTGAATCCATTATTGACACAAGGGAAGAGTGTCTGGGCTGGCTCAGAGGTTCCTGTGGTCTCCAGACTCCTGTCTTATTTAACTGCAAAAAAGAGAAACAATAAAATGAATGACTTCAGCAGCACAGAGGCCAAACTCGAAGAATTCCACTACTTACCATCCCTGAGGTGTGCAAAGCTCCTTTCCTGTGGCTTCACCCACCCTCCCCTGCCATGATGAGCAGCCCCAGGTTTGTGCAGTGAGGTTAACAAGGGCTTGGAGCAGCCCCAGGTGTGAGCAGTGAGGATGGCCAGGATGACTTTCAAAAACAAAAACTAAACCAGATTCCAAGACTCCTAAGCCAGCACTAAGAGATGAGAACTCCAGGACCATAAAAACAATGCTGTAACAATAGAGTCCCATTCTGTAACTGGAGTTGGATCCATGCAAGACCATAGAGACTAAAGTGAAGCTGTAGAGACTGAGCCCAGAACTGACAGCCTGCACCTCCAAGACCAGAGAGACTAACGTGGAGCTGTTAATGGCCCAGCTCAGAAAGGGAAGTCAATAATTCTCACCACATAGAGACTAAATCAGAACCAGAGCATCTGAATCCCCTGCTGAGAGCCAATACATCCAAGACAGTAGAGGTAACTAGAACCAAAGAGTCCCTACCCAGAACTGAGGTGAAACTTTGAGACATAGAGACAAAAACCCAAACTGCAGGTTCCAAATCTGTAAATGACAGCCCATGCCTCCAAGATCATAGAGACTTAACCAGAACCACTGAATTGAAAGCTCAAAGCCCCTTAAAGGCCTTATGATCATCTGGGACTCTCCTTATTATCTTAATTAGCTGTTTCTGTTCATGGGGCTACAGGCAGTCCCTGTGACCGTTTGGTGATTCCCACAGGCACACGTGCTCAGTTCTGCTTCAAAAGAGAAGGTGCATCAAAACTACCTCCAGAAATTCCTCCCCTCCTGTTCCTGCTCTGCTGCACTGCCCAGGCCTGGGTCAGGCCAGAATAAGCACTGGCAGTCAGGGTGGGGAACGCACAGTACATGTCACTGTCCTTTTTTCTGCTTCCCAGTGCTGCCCTCCCAAGAGAAGCATTTCCCAAGCAGTGATATGACAGATGCGCTGAGAGATGCAGAAGCTCTGGTGGGTACAGAACAAAAAACAAACTGTCTTTGTTCTTAAATAAAAGGAATTCTTTGTTATGAAGTACTAACAGGTATCCAGCCCCTCAGTAAAATAATGCTCAGAAGAAAAACCAAAAAAAAACCCAAACCCTCCACATGCCTAAATTCCTGCAAAAGACTCTCCAAATAATATTAGTAGAGATAAATCAAGAGATAAAGTAGCCCTTTTACTAGAAGTTTCCATGTGCATACCAACAGGATGCACCTGAGCAGCAAATAAATGTTACAGTTTCTGTAACTCAAAATAATTAATACATGCAATATCTACAGCCACCCCATGGTAGCATTTTCCCCTGCTACCCACTCCCAGAACTTCTCAGAACTGCCCCTCGGAGCCCCTCCCAGGACTCTGAACTTAATCTGTTTTATCTTCAAACTATCTTATTGTCTCGGAGTTCTTGCAGGTGTTCCTCAACACAGCAGGCCCTTGACCATGTGACAATAAAGTCCATGAATGTGTGAGAAAGGGCTTAGTAACTTCTAAACATCACCAAAACTGTGAGACACTCAGGAAAACTTCTTTAACTTACATAACTCAATAAAAAGATCTGCACAATGCACACTAAAATCCTTAGGCATCACCTTCAAAACCACAGAGATGAAACTCACCCTTATTCACCTTTCCTATGTCTAATTCCCCCCATCTTCTGCCATGAATTACTTTTTTATGCAGCTTTGTAGGTTGTTGAGCTTATTCCACCTCTACCCTCAGGACTAAAAGCTTCACTTCTTACCTGGAATGGTCCTTTTTGGTGGACACAGCAACTGAAGAAAAAAAATCACCATCCTCATTAAGAGCCAGGTCATTTGCCCATCCCAAATTCAAGCCAGAGAATCAAAGTTGATGTAGCTCCCTAGTGAGCCTTTTTACCTACTGCATTTGGCTCCTTCCTTGCCCAGGTGCATCGTGGAAAGGGGAGTGGGTGTGGCCAGGGGTATTTAAGACCCAGCCTCAGAGAAGGGGCTCATTCATCTCCTGGGCTTCAGTGAGTCGAGAGTTCTCCCCTTTTTTCTTTGCTTGGGATCTCAGGAGTTCCATCAGCTGTTTCAAAGGAGCTATTTGGTCTCTGAGAAACAGCATATTATTTAGAAAAGAAGAGGATGCCCATAAATTCAGAGGTATTTCTATTAATAATTAGTTTATTAATTTATTCCTAAAGTAATAATTCTGTGCTCTGTGTTCAGAGGTGGTAGGGCACTCCTGTAATTTTTTTTCTTTTAGTAACAGTGTGCATTTCTGCTTTTCTCAATTATTTCTGTTACATTTGGGTCTCTTTTTCATCAGCTTTCTAAAGTCTTGAGGTGAAGTTACTGCATGTTGAAGGTGGCTTCATGCACCCAGGTTTCCAAGCTGTTAGTTGAGGGCTGTGACCTAGAGATGGATGCAGGAAGGAAGGGGGGGAGAGTTAGGATATTAGGTTTGGAATTACCAGCAAGGAGAGCAGTGTCCAGGAATAGCCCTCTAAGTGCTCATGAAGGGATCCACTGACTTTTTAAATGTGCCATTTAGATTCTTCTCTCACCCAGATTTTCTCTGAGGTGACAGTCACAGGCTCTGACTTTTGCTGTGGCTTGTGATCTGAACACCTCATTGCACTTGAGAAACAATGAGTACCAGAACAGTTGGGTCTGTTGGCTGATGGGCTGTTAAACACATGCATCACTTTTGGTTTTCTTTCTTATAGGTTGTCTGAAAATAACCCAGAAACCACAGGAACATCTGAGACAGCTGAGGCAGCCTTCCTTCACATCAAAGACAGATTCACATCCCCAGCTCTCCAAAAGATAAGTAGAGGGCTTTGACTGGGAGAAGGGATGAGTTTTGTTATTAGTTAAGTACAACCATTCAGATTAAATGTTATCACTGACAACACGTTCGAGCTGGTGCCGTTTGCAGTGCTGGAAGCAACTTGTAAGGAAACTTAGCAGAGAAGGTTCTCGCTTGGTATTAAGTGGGGTCTCATATCAGAGTATCAAAGGTTCTTCCAAATGTCTCTTTAAGTGAGACACAGAAGAGTTTGAGCTTTCCAATATTCTGGGGATATTTATGATTAATAATTCTGTATTAATACTGGTGGGACAAGAAACCTTTGTATGTACTGCTGTGCCATGCTGGGGTGGGTCTGGGGGGCTGCACTGCTGCCGTATTGCGCGGTGCCAGGGTGGGTCGAGGTGCTGTGTTGTTACTGTGCCGGGGTGGGTTGGGGGGGGCCTGTGCTGTGCTGGGGTGGGTCAGGGAGGCTGTGTTGCCACCGTACTGTGCCGTGCCGGGGTGGGTCTGGGGGGCCTGTGCCATGCCGGGGTGGGTCTGGGGGCCCTGTGCCATTACTGTGCCTGGATGGATCTGGGGTGCTGCATTGCCATCATATTGTGCCGTGCCAGGGTGGGTCGAGGTGCTGTGTTGTTACTGTGCCGGGGTGGGTTGGGGGGGCCTGTGCTGTGCTGGGGTGGGTCAGGGGGCCTATGTTGCCCCTGTACTGTGCTGTGCTGGGCTGGATCGGAGGGCTGTGTTGCCACTGTACTGTGCTGGGCTGGGTCAGGGGGGCTGTGTTGCCACCGTACTACGCCGTGCCAGGGTGGGTCGAGGTGCTGTGTCCTTACCGTGCTGGGGTGGGTCAGGGGCCTGTACTATGCTGGGGTAGATTGAGGTGCTGTGTTGTTACTGTGCCGGGGCGCATCGGGGTGCCTGTGCCATGCCGGGGTGGGTCAGGGGGGCTGTGTTGCCACCGTGCTGTGCTGTGCTGGGGTGGGTTGGGCTATTGTGCTGTTCTGGGGTGGGTCTGGGGGACCTGTGCCGTGCCGGGGTGGGTCGAGGTGCTGTGTCGTTACCATGCCAGGGTGGGTCCGGGGTGTTGCGCTGTCACCATACTGTGCCATGCCGGGGTGGGTCAGGGGACTGTGCTGCCATCGTGCCATGCTGGGGTGGGTGCGGGAGGGGCCTGTGCCGTGCTGGGGTGGGTCGAGGTGCTGTGTCGTTACCGTGCCAGAGTGGGTCCGGGGCGCTGCTTTGCCGCCGTATTGTGCCGTGCCAGGGTGGGTCGTGCCGGGGTGGTTCGGGGGCCTGTACCGTGCCAGGGTGGGTCTGGGGTGTTGCGTCGTCACCGTACTGTGCCATGCCAGTGTGGGTCCGGTGGGCTGTGCCGTGCCAGGGTGGGTCTGGGGGACTGTGCTGCCACTGTGCTGGGGTGGGTTTGGGGGACTGCGCCACCGCTGTGCTGGGGTGGGTCGGGGATCTGTGCTGTTCCAGGGTGGGTCTGGTGGAACTGTGCTGTTGTTGTGCCATGCTGGGGTGGGTCAGAGGACTGTGCCGTGCCAGGGTGGGTCCAGGGGCACTGTGCTGTGCCGGGTTGGCTCAGTGGGGCCTGTGCTGCATCTGTGCTGTGCCAGGGTCGATCGAAGGGGCCTGTGCTGCCACTATGCTGTGCTGGGGTGGGTCCTGGGGACCTGTGCTGTGCCAGGTGGGTTGGGCGGCTATGTTGCTACAGTGCCGTGGTGGGTTGGGGGGACTGTGCCGTGCTAGGGTGGGTCGGGGGGCTGTGCTGGCGCTGTGCTGGGCTGGGTCCGGGGCGGGGGGGGGGGGGGGGGGGCTGTGCCGTGCTGGGGGTGGGTCAGGGGAGCTGTGCTGCCGCAGTACTGTGTCGTGCCGGGGTGGGTTGGGGGGCTATGCTGCCACTGTGCCGTGCCGGGGTGGGCTGGGGGGGACTGTGCTGCCTGCGTGCCAGGGTGGATCGGGGGGGCTGTGTTGTACGTCCTCCAGTTTACAATCACAATTTCTTTGCGATCCATTCTGAAAGGGCTTATCTTTTGTTCAGAAAACATACACAGCTTCAGAGGGCCAAAGCCACCCCTAGTGTGGTAATTAATGAGGTTATGTCATCTTCAGTATCCTTGTGATTAATCTGCCAGTATTACAAGGATCAGCAATTCAGACTTGACCTTTTCTGTTGGCAGGTGCAGTGTGGCCTTCCTTTGGGAATGGAGGAGCATTCAAGGCAAGTAAGGGAGATACGGGGGAGGAGCTGGGATCTAAACTTTCAGAAACATCATCTGGCTTTGTTTCTCACTTGCTAAGGTATCCCCTGAGGTGACAGCTGCAGCCTCCAACTCCAGTCACAGCCACTCACCCGAGGCCTTGACACACTTCAGGGACGGTAAGTTGAGGAGTTATTGGGGTTTTCCCTCTGTGCTGCTCAATTCCTTCACTAATTTCAATCTTCTTTCTTGTAGTTAAGTAAGGCAGTAACCGGCAGACCCCAGGAACATCTGAGCCAGCCCAGACACACTTGCTTTATGTCAAAGATGGATATGCAACCCCAGCTGTGGGAAAGATAAGTGGAAGGCTGTGTCCTGAGAGGGGATGGGAGTCAGGTGCAAGTTTATGCCTTGCCAGGAGGGATTTGTCAAGGTGGTCTAGCAAGAGGTGTATCCCAGAACAGGTCCTTGGGGCACATCAAGGGAATGTGTCATGCTTTTTATTATTGGGGTAGGGTGTGCAGGGCAGAGCAGTTCCGGTCTGTGTTACGTCCTCTGTCTTCTCTGTGTTTTGTGTCGTTGAGGTCAATTCTTGTCGGTGACAGGTTTGTCTCACAATGGTGTCGCACGCTTGGTGTTCTCACAGGTACGAGGTGTCTGTCTGTGCTCGGCCTGGAGCCGCTCTGCCCTGCTCCGTAGATGGGTGGGGAGGTAGAATATTGCGCAGAGTGTAATGTTAACATGTGGATTACCTTAGCTTGTTGTGGCAATGGCTGTACAGTCATATCAGATGGGGCAGCTGTCCTGAAGTTGTGTGCGGTCCTTAGAGCTGCATTTTGTGGTGCCAGTAGGGCTTGCTTAGTAGAGCCTTGAAGAGGAATTGTCATTTGTCCTATGGCAGGTTGTGCTTGGAGTGTTCATTTCCTAAGGAGAAATAGGAACTTTTAAATTATTAAGCACTTAGTGTGCACCTGGGTGACCTGACTAATCTGTTGTTTCTTTTTTTTCTGCTGGGCAACCTGACAAGAAGTACCCCAGAACAAGACAAGCTGAAGCAGCCTAGGAAGAAGGTGGGTCAGTTCTTAGTGTTGGATGAACAAAGTCAGTTTTGTCTGTAGGAGTCCTTTATCTCGTGGCTTCTTGGTTTTTTCCCTTTGCAGATGGGATCTGATGTCTGGTGTGGGCTCCTGGCACAGAAGGGGAGATCAGCGAGGTGAGAATTTTACTCGCAGTCTGAATTCAATGTTATTTTAGGGTGTTGCCTATTTGGTCAAACTATGCACATCTCTTGTGAAATTGTTTTTTTTACAGGTAGTACACAAACCTACAAGCGTCTGCTCAATATGATGAAGGTCTGTCCAATTAGAGGTCAAGGTAAAGAAGCCCCAGGCACTTATGTGGCAGTAATGCAACACACTATGAGGTGGTAGGTCAGTATGTGCCTCAGTGTCTGTGTTTTGTTTGCAGCACCATTCTGTCCACTGGCAGGGGCGCAGCCACACATCAGCGAGGGCTTCGATGGCATTCAGCAGTCTGCAGCTCACCTTGTGAGGAATGCCTAAGTATTAGGGAGCTCAGTAGCATCTGGGACAAGAGGAGTCTTTCAGGTGAGTTGGAAGGTAGCGAGGAGGAGCTGGAATGTGAACCTTCAGAAGTGTCATCTGACTTTGTCTCTCGCTCCCTAAGGTATCCCCCGAGGTGACAGTTGCAGCCTCCAACTCCAGTCACAGCTGGTGAGCCAAGGACCTTGACACGTTTCACAGACAGTAAGTTGTGGAATTGTTGGAGTTTGGCCTCTGTGCTGCCCAAGTCCTTCATTGATTTCAGTTTTCTTTCTTGTAGTTGAGTAAGGCAGTAACCGGCAGACCCCAGGAACCTCTGAGCCAGCCCAGACACACTTGCTTTATGTCAAAGATGGATATGCAGCCCCAGCTGTGGGAAAGATAAGTGGAGGGCTGTGACCTGGAGAGGGGATGGGAGTCAGGTGCAAGTTTATGCCTTGCCAGGAGGGATTTGTCAAGGTGGTCTAGCAAGATGTGTATCCCAGAACAGGTCCTTGGGGCACATCAAGGGAATGTGTCATGCTTTTTATTATTGGGGTAGGGTGTGCAGAGCAGAGCAGTTCCGGTCTGTGTTGCGTCCTCTGTCTTCTCTGTGTTTTGTGTCGTTGAGGTCAATTCTTGTCGCTGACAGGTTTGTCTCACAATGGTGTCGCACGCTTGGTGTTCTCACAGGTACGAGGTGTCTGTCTGTGCTCGGCCTGGAGCCGCTCTGCCCTGCTCCGTAGATGGGTGGGGAGGTAGAATATTGCGCAGAGTGTAATGTTAACATGTGGATTACCTTAGCCTGTTGAGGCAATGGCTGCAGAGTCACGTCAGATGGGGCAGCTGTTCCAAACTTGTGTGCAGTTCTTAGGAGGTGGGTTTGGTAGAGCTGATGGGACTTTCCTAGCAGGGCCTTGAAGGTGGGTTGTCATTTGTCTTATTGCAGTCTGTGGTTCGAGTGTTCTTGAGAGCTTTTAAATTATTAAGTTCTTAGCAAGCGCTTTGGTGACCTGACTAATTTATTGTTTCTATTTTTCTGCTGGCAACCAGACAAAAAGTACCCCAGAATGAGACAAGCTGAAGCAACTTGGGGAGAAGGTGGGTCAGTTCATAGTGTTGGATGAATGAAGTCAATTTTGTCTGTAGTAGTCCTTTAACTTGTGGCTTCTAATTTTATTTTCAAGATAGGGTGCAATCTTTGGTGTGGGCTCCTGGCACAAAAGAGGAAACCAGCAGGGTGAGTTTTTCCTCCCAGACCAAATTGAATGTTATTTTTAGGGTGTTGCCTATTTGGTCAAACTACGCACGTCTGCTGTAAATTTTTTTACAGGTGGTACACAACTCTACAACTGTCTGGTCAATATGATGAAGGTTTGTCCAATTAGAGCTCAAGGTAAAGAAGCTTCAGGCAGTTATGCGGGAACAATGCAATGACTCTGAGGAGGTAGATCAGTACATGCCTCAGTATCTACGTTTTCTTTTCAGCAAAAGTCTGTTCACTGGGAGGGGTGCAGCAAAACTTGAGTGAGCACTCCAATGGTGTTCGGGGGTCTGTGGCTCACCCAGTGAGTACTCCGTAAGTATTGGGGAGCTCAGCAGTAGCATCTGGAATAAGAGGAGCTTTTCAGGTGAGTTGGGAGGTAGCGAGGAGGAGCTGGAATGTGAACCTTCAGAAGTGTCATCTGACTTTGTCTCTCACTCGCTAGGGTATCCCCCAAGGTGACAGTTGCAGCCTCCAACTCCAGTCACAGCTGGTGAGCCAAGGACCTTGACACGTTTCACGGACAGTAAGTTGTGGAATTGTTGGAGTTTGGCCTCTGTGCTGCCCAAGTCCTTCATTGATTTCAGTTTTCTTTCTTGTAGTTGAGTAAGGCAGTAACCGGCAGACCCCAGGAACTTCTGAGCCAGCCCAGACACACTTGCTTTGGGTCAAAGATGGATTTGCCTCCCCAGCTGTGAGAAAGATAAATGGAGTGCTGTGACCTGGAGAGGGGTGGGAGTCAAGTGCGAGTTTGTGCATTGCCAGGAGTGATTAGTCAAGGTGGTATAGTGAAATGGGTATCCCCGAAGAGGTCCTTAGGGTGCATTAGGGGAATTTGTCATGCTTTTTATTATTGGGGTAGGGTGTGCAGGGCAGAGCAGTTCCGGCCTGTGTCACGTCCTTTGTCTTCTCTGTGTTTTGTGTCGTTGAGGTCAATTCTTGTCGGTGACAGGTTTGTCTCACAATGATGTCACACGCTTGGTGTTCTCACAGGTACGAGGTGTCTGTCTGTGCTCGGCCTGGAGCCGCTCTGCCCTGCTCCGTAGATGGGTGGGGAGGTAGAATATTGCTCAGAGTGTAATGTTAACATGTGGATTACCTTAGCCTGTTGTGGCAATGGCTGTACAGTCATATCAGATGGGGCAGCTCACCTGAACTTGTGTGCGGTCCTTAGAGCTGGGTTTTGTAGAGCTGATGGGGCTTTCCTAGCAGGGGTTGTTATTTGTTGTATTACAGGGTCCACTTGGTGTGTTCACATCCTAAGGGGAAATGAGAACTTTTAAATAATGAAGCTCTTAGCCAGTGTCTGGGTGATGTGACTGTTCCTTTATTGTTTTTCTACTGGCAACTGGTCGAGAAGTACCCCAGACAGAGAAAAGCTTAAGCCTCTTAAGACAACAGTTGGTCAGTCAATTAGAGTGTAATAAAATATTATATTTTAGTCCATGTCTGACCCCGCCGCTTGCTAAGTGTATAGGAAAAACATGCAAGTAAAGAGAGTACTTTTAGTTAAAATGATCAGTGGAGTATAGAAGAGTGAGAAAGTAGTTTTAACATGCTGGAAAAGCCAGGCAGAGTAGTGTACGAAGCAACTGTTCCATCTTACCAAGGCTGTGTGTTCCTCTTGAACTTGGCTGTGTGAGTCAAGATACATATAAATAAACTGAGAACACAATAGTGAAGGTTATACAAGGGGGTGAGGAAGCCGATGATGGGAGGAAGATGATGTGGGCAGAGGTTGTAGAAGCACTACCCAATAAGCAATCCTGCAGACTGTTTCCACTTATGTAAGTACTAGATAGCATTTGGCTGCCTCCCGGACATGACCTTGTACTGCGTACTGGCCCTACGTAGTATAATGCATGGGTGATCAATAAGAACACGGGGGGGGGGGGGGGGGGAGTTGAGTGACACCCATCCTTCCACCGAGCCCGTGTTGCCTCTGCGGGGACGCCCGCTAAGCATGGGTGCTGTCCAACTGCTGCCCATCCTGGTAGTCCTGGCCTGTCTGCTCGAGTGAGCATCAGGGATAGAAATTAACCACTGCAATATCAACTACTTGCTGTCCTTTTGTATCCATTTAAAAAGTTTTAAGTATTTTATTTAACTGTCTATTGAGTAATAAGAATTTCATGCTTGTTATTCTCTTGGGCTGGTTGGAATTGAAAGAGCTGTGGCTTGTAGTGTTATAATACAGTTATAACTTTTATTACAGACATGTATCTAAAAGGCATTCTTACAGGAAGTGCTCAGAGTTAGACAAAAGATGTCAATTTGTCTCTAGAAGTCATTTCCCTCAGGATTTCTTGACCATCTCTTTTTGGTTTTCTTTCTTATAGGTTGTCTGAAAATAACCCAGAAACCACAGGAACAGCTGAGCCAGCTGAGGCAGCCTTCCTTCACATCAAAGACAGATTCACATCCCCAGCTCTCCAAAAGATAAGTAGAGGGCTTTGACTGGGAGAAGGGATGAGAGGGGGGTGTCCAAGTTTGTAGTTTATTTGGGAGGGCTTTTGAAATGGGTGTAGGGGAAAGGGAGGCTGTGGGGAGATAGTCCTGATAACCTCTTGATGGGTTAACGGAAACACCTGAGTTCCTGGAGGAGTGCTCTCAAAATTGTCAGTTGGTAGTGGTTATACGGGAAGGGATGAAGAATCCAAGTGGCTTCCTAAAAGTGCTTAAGCCAAACTGATAGGATTAATGGAGAATGGAATGTTATGGAGATAACCTGGCCTTTTTTTGCCATATCCATGAGGACATGGGGAACTAACTTTTAGGCTTGTGTCACTTGTCTATCACCCTAGAAAATATCATTGACTATAGCCACTCAAATTGCTTTGGGAATAAAGGATAACAAGAGATTGGACATGAGCCAAAAATGAGGAGAAATGCCATTCATCTGTGGGGGTAGCCAGTGAGCTGCCCTATCTCTTCCCACCTCCTTTGTTGGGGGTAGGGTTTTGCTTTAAGGTGTGCAGTCCCTTATCTTAGTGAATTAAAGTGTTTGCTAGTGGGAAGAGGCTGTCTCTTTTCTTTCAGCTTCTTGCTTTGTGTTAACTAGTGTGTTTAAATTGTTTTTCTAGTCTGGGTGAATTGTTCTGTCATGGTGGAGGAGGCTGTTTGTGTTGTGCACCGAGGCTCAGGTTGTTGTTCTTTCTGTGGAGTGTGTTTCTGGGTTTGGATTTTTGTTATTAGTTAAGTACAACCATTCAGATTAAATGTTATCACTGACAACACGTTCGAGCTGGTGCCGTTTGCAGTGCTGGAAGCAACTTGTAAGGAAACTTAGCAGAGAAGGTTCTCGCTTGGTATTAAGTGGGGTCTCATATCAGAGTATCAAAGGTTCTTCCAAATGTCTCTTTAAGTGAGACACAGAAGAGTTTGAGCTTTCCAATATTCTGGGGATATTTATGATTAATAATTCTGTATTAATACTGGTGGGACAAGACACCTTTGTATGTACTGCTGTGCCATACTGGGGTGGGCTCGGGGGGGCTGCACTGCCGCCGTATTGCACGGTGCCAGGGTGGGTCGAGGTGCTGTGTTGTTACTGTGCCGGGGTGGGTTGGGGGAGGCCTGTGCTGTGCTGGGGTGGGTCAGGGGGGCTGTGTTGCCACCGTACTGTGATGTGCTGGGGTGGGCCTGGGGGCCCTGTGCCGTTACTGTGCCGGGGTGGGTCTGGGGTGCTGCATTGCCGCCGTATTGTGCCGTGCCAGGGTGGGTTGAGGTGCTGTGTTGTTACTGTGCCGGGGTGGGTCAGGGGGCCTATGTTGCTGCTGTGCTGGGTCAGGGGGGCTGTGTTGCCACCGTACTGTGCCGTGCTGGGGTGGGTCCGGGGGGCCTGTGCCGTTACTGCGCCGGGGTGGATCTGGGGTGCTGCATTGCCGCTGTATTGTCTTGTGTCAGGGTGGGTTGAGGTGCCATGTCCTTACCATGCCAGGGTGGGTCGGGGGCCTGTGCCGTTCTGGTGTGGGTCGAGATGCTGTGTTGTTACCATCCTGGGGCCCATCGGGGGGCCTGTGCCGTGCTGGGGTGGGTCAGGGGGGGCTGTGTTGCCACCGTACTGTGCCGTGCTGGAGTGGGTCTGGGGGGCCTGTGCCGTTACTGTGCCGGGGTGGACCCGGGGTGCTGCATTGCCACCGTATTGTGCCGTGCCAGGGTGGGTCAAGGTGCTGTGTCCTTACCGTGCCGGGGTGGCTCGGGGACCAGTACCATGCCATGGTGGGTCGAGGTGTGGTGTTGTTACTGTTCCAGGGTGGGTCCGGGGTGCTGTGTTGCCGCCATATTGTCTTGTGCCAGGGTGGGTCGAGGGGCCGTGTCCTTACCGTGCCGGGGTGGGTCGGGGGCCTGTGCTGTTCTGGTGTGGGTCGAGATGCTGTGTCGTTACTGTGCCGGGACGCGTCGGGCCTGTGCCATGCTGGGGTGGGTCAGGGGAGCTGTGTTGCCACTGTACTGTGCTGTGCTGGGGTGGGTCAGGGGGCCTGTGTTGCCACTGTACTGTGCTGAGCTGGGGTGGGTCAGGGGGGCTGTGTTGCCACTGTGCTGTGCTGAGCTGGGGTGGGTCAGGGGGGCTGTGTTGCCACTGTACTGTGCTGTGCTGAGCTGGGTCAGGGGGGCTGTGTTGCCACCGTACTGCGCCATGCCAGGGTGGGTCGAGGTGCTGTGTCCTTACCGTGCTGGGGTGGGTCAGGAGCCTGTACTATGCCGGGCTAGATTGAGGTGCTGTGTCGTTACCGTGCCAGGGTGGGTCCGGGGTGTTGCGCTGTCACCGTACTGTGCCATGCCGGGGTGGGTCTGGGGGGCTGTGCCATGCTGGGGTGGGTGCGGGCGGAGCCTGTGCCGTGCTGGGGTGAGTCAAGGTGCTGTGTTGTTACCATGCCAGAGTGGGTCCGGGGCGCTGCTTTGCCGCCGTATTGTGCTGTGCCAGGGTGGGTCGTGCCGGGGTGGGTCGGGGGCCTGTACCGTGCCAGGGTGGGTCTGGGGTGTTGCGCCGTTACCATACTGTGCCATGCCGGTGTGGGTCCGGTGGGCTGTGCCGTGCCAGGGTGGGTCTGGGGGACTGTGCTGCCACTGTGCTGGGGTGGGTTTGGGGGACTGCGCCACCGCTGTGCTGGGGTGGGTCGGGGATCTGTGCTGTTCCAGGGTGGGTCTGGTGGAACTGTGCTGTTGTTGTGCCATGCTGGGGTGGGTCAGGGGACTGTGCCGTGCCAGGGTGGGTCCAGGGGCACTGTGCTGTGCCGGGCTGGCTCAGTGGGGCCTGTGCTGCATCTGTGCTGTGCCGGGGTGGGTCGAAGGGGCCTGTGCTGCCACTATGCTGTGCTGGGGTGGGTCCTGGGGACCTGTGCTGTGCCAGGTGGGTTGGACGGCTATGCTGCTACAGTGCCGTGGTGGGTTGGGGGGACTGTGCCGTGCTAGGGTGGGTCGGGGGGCTGTGCCGCCACTGTGCTGTGCCGGGCTGGGTCCGGGGCGGGGGTGAGGGGGCTGTGCCGTGCTGGGGTGGGTCAGGGGAGCTGTGCTGCCGCAGTACTGTGTCGTGCCGGGGTGGGTTGGGGGGCTATGCTGCCACTGTGCCGTGCCGGGGTGGGCTGGGGGGGACTGTGCTGCCTGCGTGCCAGGGTGGATCGGGGGGGCTGTGTTGTACGTCCTCCAGTTTACAATCACAATTTCTTTGCGATCCATTCTGAAAGGGCTTATCTTTTGTTCAGAAAACATACACAGCTTCAGAGGGCCAAAGCCACCCCTAGTGTGGTAATTAATGAGGTTATGTCATCTTCAGTATCCTTGTGATTAATCTGCCAGTATTACAAGGATCAGCAATTCAGACTTGACCTTTTCTGTTGGCAGGTGCAGTGTGGCCTTCCTTTGGGAATGGAGGAGCATTCAAGGCAAGTCAGGGAGATAGGGGGGAGGAGCTGGGATCTAAACTTTCAGAAACATCATCTGGCTTTGTTTCTCACTCGCTAAGGTATCCCCTGAGGTGACAGCTGCAGCCTCCAACTCCAGTCACAGCCACTCACCCGAGGCCTTGACACACTTCAGGGACGGTAAGTTGAGGAGTTATTGGGGTTTTCCCTCTGTGCTGCCCAATTCCTTCACTAATTTCAATCTTCTTTCTTGTAGTTAAGTAAGGCAGTAACTGGCAGACCCCAGGAACCTCTGAGCCAGCCCAGACACACTTGCTTTATGTCAAAGATGGATATGCAACCCCAGCTGTGGGAAAGATAAGTGGAGGGCTGTGACCTGGAGAGGGGATGGGAGTCAGGTGCAAGTTTATGCCTTGCCAGGAGGGATTTGTCAAGGTGGTCTAGCAAGATGTGTATCCCAGAACAGGTCCTTGGGGCACATCAAGGGAATGTGTCATGCTTTTTATTATTGGGGTAGGGTGTGCAGGGCAGAGCAGTTCCGGTCTGTGTTACGTCCTCTGTCTTCTCTGTGTTTTGTGTCGTTGAGGTCCATTCTTGTCGGTGACAGGTCTGTCTGTCTGTGCTCGGCCTGGAGCGGCTCTGCCCTGCTCCGTAGATGGGTGGGGAGGTAGAATATTGCTCAGAGTGTAATGTTAACATGTGGATTACCTTAGCTTGTTGTGGCAATGGCTGTACAGTCATATCAGATGGGGCAGCTGTCCTGAAGTTGTGTGCGGTCCTTAGAGCTGCATTTTGTGGTGCCAATAGGGCTTGCTTAGTAGAGCCTTGAAGAGGAATTGTCATTTGTCCTATGGCAGGTTGTGCTTGGAGTGTTCATTTCCGAAGGAGAAATAGGAACTTTTAAATTATTAAGCACTTAGTGTGCACCTGGGTGACCTGACTAATCTGTTGTTTCTAAAGCTCGATGGTACGTGCCACGGTGCCCAAAATGTTGTCTCTCGGAAACCCCCCTTGCGAACCCCCAGTGCACAAAATATCGTCCCTCAGAAACCTCCCTTGGGAACCTCCGGTGCAGGAAATGTCGTTGCTTGGGGACTCCCGGTGCCCGAAATGTTGTCCCTCGGGAACACACCTTGGGCACACCCGGTGCAGAAAATGTCGTCCCTTGGGGACCCCCGGTGCCTGAAATGTCATCTATTGGGAACTCGCCTTGGGGACCCCCCGTGCCACAAATGTCATCCCTCGGGAACTCTCATTGGGCCCCCCCAGTGCCCAAAATGTCATCCCTCGGGAACTTTCCTGTCGGGACCCCCTGGGTGCCCAAAATGTCGATCCTCTTGGGAACCCACCTTGGGACCTCTGATGCACAAAATGTCGTCCCTCGGGATCCCGCCTTGGGGACGCCCAGTGCCCGAAATGTGGTCTGTTGGGAACCCCCCTTGCGCACCCCTGGTGCCCAAAATGGACTTCTCTGAATCCCCTCTGGAGCACTGTGGACCCTCTTTGGGCCTCTGTGGTCTGTCGTGGACACCACTGGACCCACCTGGACTATCTGGGACACAACTGGACGCCCCTGGACCCCTCTGAACAGCCCAGAAACACCCCTGGGACCCCCTCGACATTCTTGGACCCGCCTCGAATCATTCTAGGCCCCCTGGGACACTCCTGCACCCTTCTGGACCATCCAAAACTCATCTGGACCCCCTCACACTCCCCTGAAATCTCTTTGGACCCTCTTGAAACTCACTCACCAATCTGGTAAGCATCTGATTAGCTTGGAATACCCGTAACTCTTCTGGTCTCCCATTGATGTTAGCAGCACCCACTTGGAAGTTTCTGGAATATCCTGGATGTCTCTGAATCTCCCCTGGACTGCTCTGGACCCTTTTTGGTCCTTAATGTTCAGTCTTGGACTTGACAGGACCCACCTGGACAGTCTGGGACACCGCTAGATAACCCTGGACTCCTCTGAACAGACCGGAAACACCCCAGGAGACCCCTTGACATTGCTGGACCTGACTCAAATGCTTCTGGACCCCCTGGGACACCCCTGCACCCTTCTGGACCATCCAAACCCCTCCTGGACTCCCTCAAACCCTCCTGAAAGCTCTTTAGACCCTCTTGAAACCCACTCACCACTCTGGTCAGCATCTGAAGAGCTTTGAAGCACCCGTAACTCTCTTAATGCAGCATGGATGCTAGTGGGACCCCCTTAGAAGCCCCTGAAACATCCTGGACTTCTCTAAATCCCCCCTGGAGCACTCTGGACCCATTCTGGGCCTTCGTGGTCTGTCTTTGACCCCACTGGACCCACCTGGACAGTCTGGGACACCGCTGGGCGCTCCTGGACCCCTCTGAAGTGCCCAGAAACACCCCAGGAGCCCCCTTGACGTTCTTGGACCTGCCTCAAACCCTCCTGGACCCCCTGGGACACCCCTGCACCCTTCTCAACCATCCAAACACCTCCTGGATCGCCTCGCAGCCTCCTGAAACCTCCTTGGCTCTTTAGAAACACACTCACCACTCGGGTCAGCATCTAGGGAGCTTTGAATCACAAGTAACCCTCTTAATCCATCATGGATGCTAGTGGGACCCCCTTGGAGGCCCCTGGAACACCTTGGACTTCTCTAAATCCCCTCTGGAGTGCTCTGGACCATTTTTGGGCCTCCATGGTCTGTCTTAGAGACCACTGGACCCACCTGGACAGTCTGGGACACTGCTGGACGCCCCTGGACCCATCTGAATAGCCCGGAAACACCCCAGGTGCCCCCTTGACATCCTTGGACGTGACTCATACCGTCTTGGACCCCCTGGGACATTCCTGCACCCTTCTGGATCATCCAAACCCCTCCTGGACCCCCTCACAATCCCCTGAAATCTCTTTGGCCCCTCTTAAAACCCACTCACCACTCGGGTAAAAATCTGATTAGCTTGGAATACCCGTAACTCTTCTCATCCCCCACTGATGCTAATGGCACCCCCTTGGAAGTTCCTGGAATATCCTGGAGTGCTCTGGACCCTTTTTGGTCCTTCATGTTCGGTCTTGGACTCGACAGGACCCACCTGGACAGTCTGGGACACCGCTAGCTGCCCCTGGCCTTCTCTGAAGAGCCCAGAAACACCCCAGGAGCCCCCTTGATAGTCTTGGATGTTACTCATACCATCGTGGACCATCTGGGACACCCCTGCACCCTTCTGGCTCATCCAAAGCCCTCCTGGACCCCCTCACACTCCCTTGAAATCTCTTTGGACCCTCTTGAAACTCACTCACCACTCTGATAAGCATCTGATTAGCTTGGAATACCGGTAAATCTTCTGATCTCCCATTGATGCTAGCGACACCCACTTGGAAGTTCCTGGAATATCCTGCATGTCTCTGAATCTTCCCTGGAGTGCTCTGGACCCTTTTTGGTCCTTCATGTTCAGTCTTGGACTTGACAGGACCCACCTGGACAGTCTGGGACACCGCTGGACGCCCCTGGACCCCTTTGAATAGCCCGGAAACACCCCAGGCGCCCCCTTGACATCCTTGGACGTGACTCATATCGTCTTGGACCCCCTGGGACACCT